>NW_013952587.1:413601-421268 GCF_001266775.1 Austrofundulus limnaeus | reverse complement strand
ATATAAAATAAAATAAAAATTTAAGCCAGCAGATTGCACTGAATCACTTTGTCACAGTCTCTCATCCAGGCATAAATTCAAATTCAGGCCAACAATCAAATAGCACACACAAGTGTAATAATAGGCACTAATAAAACCCAACACTCTCAATTTTTATCAAAAATTTAAAGTGAGATTGTATCTGACTCAAAGTTTTAGCTGTTTAGCCACAGCTGTTGCTTCACCTCACCTGTTTTTTTAACTTATGTAAGCTATGGATAAAAACTTACATAATTTCACATCTTCATTGTAACTGTCCATGTTTGAAGGTATTATAATGTGTGCTGAATTTAAAAATAAAAATCTTTTTTCATCTTTACGTTCAGTAAAGTTACTTAGATTTAAGGGTTATTATGTATTTATAGTTATTATAGATGATAAACATTCTGTCAGTCAACTGATAGGACTGCCAAGTTGTTTCAGTTTTTTTTTTTTTTTTTTTTTTTTTGCTGCCTTGGGAAATAAAGAAACTAAAATAAACAGCCTAATCCCCAGAGCTCTTGAGAAAGTTAATTAAGCTAAGCTTGTGGCTGTAAAAAGTAAGTTTTAAATTCCCAAACACACCTACAGTGAACCGTGCACCAATTAACCTTTTGTGAACATCTTCAAACTGTGGGATTATAGACACAAAGGAAACACACCACACAGAAGGTTTTCAAGGGTTTAAACATAGAACCTTTCTGCTGTGAGGTGGGACCACTGGACCAGCCCAGAATAAAAGTTAAATGTCACATAGACTAAACTGTAACAGTAATAAAACCTTTAGTTAACATTAACGATATTTGTTGAAGATAGTGTAACACTGTGGTTTTTAATGAGGTCAGGTGGTTGTTTTGGTGCACTACCAAGGGTGTGGGGGGAGATAAAGATGTCACAGCAACTTAATATTGAAATTAATGGATAATGAAGGAACCTGCACACTGAAGTTTCTGGTCACCAAAACCAGACCAAGGACAGTTCCTCACACTGTGGGACACCATGAAATGTGTCATTACTATATGAATACAGGTGGACTTGTTATAGTCTCCTGCTTTATCCTGCACCATGTCTCAAAGTCTGCTATTACCAGAGGCTCATTTCTCATGTCCTATTTATAAATTCAGGATATCAGCTGTGAACTGAACTTGAAAAAGCCTTTAACTTGGAAACAGCTGTAATCTGTTGTTCTAACATCAGGCCAGGGCAGCTCATTCAAGCCAGCTTTATCATATAGTATTAGTGCATGTTCATGGTTTGCTTACTAGACCTATTAGATGGATCACAGATTTCCTGATTAGACATGCGGGGTAAGACACACGATTCTCACTTCTTCCCAGAAGTGTTTATGAAAAGATAATGTCAATGCTGCAGTCATTGAGCGTCAAAATGAACAAAAGGATTTTACTGTACACCATAGACATTCACTTATGACATCCTCATGA
The DNA here is from genome assembly GCF_001266775.1 of Austrofundulus limnaeus. Taxonomy (NCBI): domain Eukaryota; kingdom Metazoa; phylum Chordata; class Actinopteri; order Cyprinodontiformes; family Rivulidae; genus Austrofundulus; species Austrofundulus limnaeus. The sequence goes on along the minus strand of NW_013952587.1, from coordinate 419,808 downwards.
CATTTACATATAGGGACTTGGGGGTGGGCACTTATGGCATGCAAGGGGCGAGATGGAATGGAATACTCCTGCCACTGATGTCTGTGCTCACTCCCAATGTTTGCTTGTAGACATTTAGCATTTTGTGTTAGAGACGGGGTGGAGGGAAAACTGGCACCATGCCGGCCTCTGCCCCTTCTTCTTCTTCCCCATTTTAATTGCACTATAGAACCTAGGCCTGGGGGGGTGCCAGGGACGGGGCTGGCACTCCGGCTTCCCTGAGGAAATTTGGGCTCCCGGGGTATGACTCCTGGTTGCCGTGGGTGGCCCGCTGGCCGGGGGGCTGCCGGTCTGGTGGGTGGTCAGTTGGGGGTGTGCGCTTGGCTGTTGGAAGTGTGTGGGGGTGGTTGAGGGTGTGGCTTCGCTGCATTGGGGGGGGGGGCTGACCAGTAGGGTTGAGTCAGATACTCGTTTCAGACGTGCATTCGTTTCGAATAATGCATTTTTGACGAGTACGAGCATGAAACGAATACAACTAGTCAATATCTGTGCTCGTTCTGAAGGAAGATCCTCATTGGGTAACTGACTGTCTTCATGAGCTGTGATTGGCCAGTCACTCAGAGAGAGCCCACCCCTCCCCTCACAACTCATCTCTGCAGCGAGAGCCTGAAGCTGACACACACACAGACACAGACGCGCGCAGACAGCTGATCTCTCTGCTCACGGTGCTGTCCAGCTCACCTCTGTTTCAGTTTGTATGATGCTTAAAGTTACTCGGTGAACTTGTTTTGTAACAAGCAGGGTTCATTTGACAAGACAGAGCTGAAAAGTAAATGGCTCGTGTCGCGTCGGTCACTTCCGCATTCCTCATGTCTGGTCAGGTGTTTTTTGTTTTTTGTTGTTGGTTTTTTTTTTTGTTTTTGTTTGTTTGTTTGTTTTTTACTGTCGGCTTTCTCTGTTTGGCTTGTGGTGATATAAAATCAGTTTGAACGTGGTTCTTTTGAGAAGAATACAGTATACAAGGCTGATATTTAGCCATTTGCCATCACTGAATGTTTGCATGAATCACCAAGTTCACACAGATCATTAAAATAAAGTTTAACAGGCCACTGACATGCATATAGCTGAACAGAGCAGCCAATCTCCCCCCCCCTCTCTCTCTCTCTCTCTCTCACACACACACACACACATACACACACACACACACACATACACACACACACCTTAACATAATCAATATTGTTCAACTTTGTGTGTGGGGAAAAAAGCCAAGAGTATTAGGTAGTAAAAATAAATAAATTGAAAGACAAAAAAATCTGTTTAATCATAAAATAACAATTAAAAAATTAAAAAGGACGTTGTATTGAGTGACAGTTCTTGTTCATGCATGCTTCAATAGTTCATAATTTCCCACTGCATGAGTTGCATTCATTCAGGCACTTAAACTATTTACAGAAAACGATTTTTTTAAACTCAGAACATGAGTTATATTTTTTACTTTTGTGATTAAAAACATTGATTTGAATCTCATTTTTGAAGCTGTTCTGTAAATAACAATCAAACAAACAATACATATAGGAACTTCTGATCAATCCATATCATTTTCAGACTTAAAACAATGTACAGATTTAACCCTGCCAACTTCCGGTTAAACCACACCTACATCTGGTTTAGGCCCCGCCCACTCCAAGTACAGATACAGATACAGATAATTTAGATGGTTAAACAGATAAAGATAGTGCTGTACTCGCTCATCCATATTGACCAGTTGGCCTGGTGTGGTCCGGCCTTGGCTTTCTGCTCCTTTCCACCCCAGGATGAATGGGTCTACCTCCTGGGTCTGGATGTGGGCTGCCCTCTGTTGGGGGCGGGTGCATGTCCTGGACCTGGGGGCTTTTTATGTATAGGGAGCATGATTGGAGTATTGCGTCCAACTTTTGTGTCTTTGAATGAGTGGGTGTGGAGGATATGGATGGAGGACAAGAGAGCTGCTTCATGGAAGAAGAACCTCAGCTTAGCGTGTTAGCCTTCACGCTAGCACTGATGCTATATTGCCTTATGTGTATTAGCTTGGCGCTAGTGCGACAAACTAACAAGCTAAACTGAGGTCCTCCATCCATATTTTCAGTTGCAGGCTGAGTCATTTTTGCATTCCCTTTTTTCATATGGATGGAGGACCTCAGTGACGAGAGGAGAATGTGTAGCGCTGAGCTAATATATGGTGATAGCATCAGGGCTAACACTAAAGCTAACAGGCTAAGCTGAGGTTCTTCTTCCATGAAGCAGCTCTGTTGTCCTCCATCCATATTTTCAGTTACAGGCTGAGTCATTTCTACCTTCTCCTCTCTGGTTTCATTTAAAAGAGTCGATCATCAGATATTGTCAAAGATTAACCTTCAGGGTGGATATAGCTCACTAGTAGCTTCTCACCGAGGACCTATCCACTTCATCATTTACCCAGAATGCTTTGCGTATAAATAAAATGGCCCCTCCGTGTAAAATATTTTAAACTTTTATTTTAAAAATTATAAAAACTAAACAGCCTACAGTATTTTTACAATCTTTATTTTACAGTTAAAATTTAGTTTTATCAAATAAAGTCTAATGTTACAACTAACCACGGATCCCTTTAAGGCCTCAACATACTCCATCCGAGGCCGAACAGTCGATCTGCAGTCTCATGGTTGGTCAGTGTTCATTTTTGCATACAGCTTTCGCAGCTCCTGAGACACACCGTGCTGAACTCCTGGGAAACCCCTCCCGCTGCAGCATTCGTCAGGGCATGGGGTTTCCTTCTTTTGTATTTTTTTCTGAATTACACATTTTTCTGAATTTTTATTTTAAGCATATTTATTGGCCTAAACGTGTGTAAATTTAAAGTGACTGAAAAATAATTCAACAAATAAATAGCCATTTTATTCAAAATTTAATGGCTGTTATTTCACTTTCACTAATACAACAAATTGCTGTGGTTCAGACAACATTAAATGCATTTGGAAGGCTTTTAAAAATATTTACCTGTCTGTACATTTGTGTACAACAGCTTTAGAGTTTAACTTAACATTAAATATTTCTCATAAAGAAACAAAACCTACAAACAGTAACATTTTGTGCACACTTGCTTACTGAATCTAAGCTCATTTTTACTTCTGTTTCAGCAGAGCCCCTCTGTGTTTACAGTGATTTATCACAAACAGACAAATCTTTTTTCAGTTTTTCTGGAGGAATATAAAATTCTATACATTGCAACAAAATCTGGAGTAAACTCAGGCCTTGCTTCTGTTGTTAGAGCTGAATGTTAAAGAGTTTGCAGGCGTGTTTGACTCCCTCAACTTCTTGTTTCTGATGTGGGTCAGACAGGAAGTGGTCAGCACATATCTTTACGCGTCCTGTTGTGAGCTGACAGAACTTACAGAAAAGTTGTTCTCGATTAATAAAAATCACTAGGGTATTGTTCTGCCCTAAATTTTGCTCTAAGCTTCATATTTTTAAATTTGTAGGACGTTGGTGTTTCAGAGGTCCTCTTTGCCATGGCTGACCTTTTTTTTTTGGTCTGGGTGGTCAGGAGAGCCCACCCTGTGTGTAAGTAGCTAATTAACAACAGACACAGGGAGCGGCAGCAGCCAGAATAGCTCAGAAACTTTACCTATTTGCCCAAAAAAGCAAATTCCATGAGATTCTGCATTTTATACTGCATTCCATTTTGTTTGGTAAATTCTGCATTTCTGTTCATGTTTTCCACATCACAGAAATAATCTGGCACTAGATACTGCCCCACTGCAGTATGTGACCTCATGGTGAGCTGCATGATGAGGAGCCAGGCAGGCCGTTGTGGCTGTGTACGGTTCATGCTGTTCAGTCCTTTCTTGGTTAGTAGTAAATTGTTAAAATGTACCCATTTCTTGTTTCTCCAGACTTAAATCATCTGATCTCATCTTTGCTACTCAACCCGCAAATACATTTTCCAAACAAATGTAACACAGTTTAAAGTAAAATGAACTGGCCTTCCAGTGATGTTACACTTATTGCCAAGAAGCATCTTGAAAACAAAGAAAATTCATCCATCCATCATCTATACCCGTTTCTTCCTTTCAGGGTCACAGGGGTCAGTGTTGTCCATATCCAGCAGTCACAGTGCGAGGGGCGGGGTACACCCTGGACATGTCACAAGTCCATCACAGGGCCACACATAGAGACAAACGAGACAAACAACCATTCACTCTCTCACTCACACCTAGGGACAATTTATAGAGTTAATTAACCTAAAAGTTGTGTTTTTGTTCTGTGGGGAAGAAGCCGGAGTACCCGGAGAGAACCCACACATGCATGAAGAGAACATGCAAACTCTAACCAGAAAGGTCCCCGAGCCAGGATTTGAACCGGCAACCTTCTTGCTGAGAGGCATCAGCTCTATCAACTGAGCCACCATACCACACAAGAAGAAATATTCAACCAGACAAAAATATTTTTACTTTGGGTGCTAAGTTTACATATATTATATAACTACATCATGCATGTATTTGAAAACCTGCATCAGGTCATAAACAGGTCAAATCATTTACTGTATGTAAAACTGTTATTGTTAAAAATATCTTTAGTTTGACAACAAAATAAATTCAAACTTTTTATCTGCAGTTCAGCCACAGTAATTTTTCCTGCTGCAGAAGGTTCAAAGGTTCAAGAGACACTGCATGTGTCAAAAATATCCCCCTTATGGCACTAATTCACATTATGTGGGTTTCAGTTGAGAACAAACTCAAGAGTGAAACTGCAAAAATAAAAATAAAAATAAAAAAATAAAAATTCTTTGCTTTCTATAAATAAATTAAGCATAGAACACAAACATGTTTACCAGGCACATCAAGTGTGGTTAAACATAGATCTTCCAGAAGGTGGGAAAGAGAAAAAAAAGCTGGAGGAGTGAAAGTACTGTAATGTTGGCTATAATACGACTTCTTCCTGCTCTGTCCTTTTGCCATGAAAGAAAAAAACTGTGTAAAAGCACATACAAATAGTCTTTATAGATCTTGCTGACTGGAGCCCATCTAAAATCAATACTTATTTTTGTTTCTTAAGAAAATATGAAATAACAAGAGTCTGCTGTTTGGTCAGTCTGAATTTCTCATGTGGTTGGTCATTAGAGCAGGAATAAAGCCTAAAGAGAGTCTGATTATAATAGCAGAGAGGATAATCGATACTTGTAAGCCTTTTAGATAAGCTTTCTCAAATGACAAGCCAGGAAACAGGAGCATCTGCAAGTTTAAACCAGAGCAACAGAAAACAGACGATAAATAATGCCTATTAATACATTTTGCAAAAACATGTGTGTGTCTCTGTGTTTTTGATATGTTGTTAGGACATTTTTTTCCAATACACACCAAATTGTGAGGACCCATGACTCCTTCTGCAGACAAAAAGCCCAGTCCTTATGTCAAATACTGTTGGTGGGTGGGGCTTGGGTTTAGGATAAAGGTTGGTTTATACTTCCAGTCGCACGTCTTGTACCTCCTGCTGAGTGACAAAAAAATTGTGCAACTTCCGTCTGCAGTCCCGCTGCTTTCCCCCAGATACAGCCGTCGTGTGCAGTACCCCCAGTCAGACGTCTGCGAGGCGGACCCTGCGTCCCTCAGTGTGTGATTGGCCAAAGTTTGTAGGTGTGTTTGTCAAAGCGAGCAGCAGACATACAAAAAACTATCATCCAACCTGCTCTGTTGCTAGAAATAAGACTAGAAATTTGTTCTTCACTTCTGCTCTCTTTCTCTGCTGGATGGCAGCAGGCGCTGTCATCTCCGCAGCCAACAGCACCCCCTCCCCCCAAGTAGTTTGGGTTATTTTGCAAAACTTACAGATTTTTGAGGCTCATTGTACAGGTAAACGTCCAAAGGGGTTGACATACTGTTGTTATAGCTTAGCTATGCATGTGACGTATGCTCTAGTGGGAAGGTAGAGGGAGGGATTACTGTAATGTATCCTCCACATTGTATCTCATGCTCAATATGGCAGGTCAGACGCACTCAATTTTGTCACTCAGCAGGAGGCACAAAATATATGAAAAACTTAATCCATCTTGATCGAGATGTAAAACTCTTATTAGAATGAGCCAGCACAGACGAGCTACTTCATCGGGTCAGGACTGCAGTTTACACTCATCTACAGGCCAGGACTCTGCAGTTTACACTCATCTACAGGCCAGGACTCTGCAGTTTACACTCATCTACAGGCCAGGAC
>NW_013952587.1:403368-413066 GCF_001266775.1 Austrofundulus limnaeus | reverse complement strand
ACCTGTTTGTCCATGTGGAGGCAGTGCTTATAAGGCTGAGTTCACCTGAAACTCATCAGACTGAAGAAGTGTCTTGGAGGAGAGACGAAACGTTTCACTAAAGAAGAACCCATCCAGAGGACCTACTTATTTTTTTCTTTTTGATCTTATTGTTATCATTTATTTGCATTTAAAATTGATGATTTTCTCTGATTCTTTACTTTTTGCTGCATTGTTGTTGGTGTTGCTACCTCATTGTTTTAACTCAAACACACAAACCCTGACTACAGAGTAGAAGACACTAAACTGCACCCTAACTATGAAATCCAAACTATCAGGGGTTTCTAAACTTTTTCCACAAGAGGGCAAAAATGAAAATCTATCCAAGAGCTGCGAGCCAAAGATAATAACACATGAAATGCAAATACTTCTTAAGTGAAGTTTTTTTTTTTTTTGATTAAGCTAGGAGCCAGTGCAGTGGGCCACGTTTTGTCTGTTCTTTTAGCTCGTGCACTTGGAGAATATTTGACATGCTTGAGCAGCAAAGGCTCATGGGACATTTCATAAGCTGATAAAATCTGAGTATTTGTGGTTTTAGAATGTGTTCAAATCTACATGTGCTGAAATATAACAACAGGAGATTACAACCAGGACACTGTGGGTCAAATCAAATGGCTTGGTGGGCCAATTTTGGCCCGTGGGCCCCACTTTGGGCACCTCTGCACTAAATATTAAAAATTGAATGACTTTCTCCCGCTCTCGCTGTCTCTTCATTGTCACCAAACTTCATTCAACTTTCTTGTCTTTATTTTTTTCTTCGTCTGGTAGATTTTTTTGCTGCGTGACAAATAACTTTGTGCCTCAGTCAGAAAAAAAGTTGGGGGGTATACTTTTTGGCTCTAAAGGAGGAAACTGGAGGTGTTTTTTCCATGAGATTATCTGCTGTGTTTCCTGCTCGCGATGCAATGAGCATCAAATTGCACCCATCAAAAAAAGTGATGTAAATTATTATAACTCCAGTTTTACTCAACAGTGTAAAATCTGGTTTAAAGTTTGAAGTCTTTTGACTCAAATTGAAACAAAGTCACAGAGAGGGCGAATCTTCCCAGTCTGTCTAAACGGACATCATCAGATAATCAAATAGAACAAATTTTAATCTAATAAACCATTATTTGACAATTATTCATAAGATGAATAATTGTTTACATCCCCAGTCTGAACACAGACAGTCACGCTGATCCGTTGGACCAGTAAACATGAACGGAGATTAAGAGCCACGACTACCAGGAGAACTTGGGGTGAATGAAGCAAACTGAAGTGAACTGTGTGGGATGTGGTCATGTTTCAGTAAAAACATGAAACTTGTTAAAATACTTTCATTTTGTTGTTGTTCTGACCCTTGTTGTGCTATATTAATCTATATTAAAGTCAAAATAAGTATAAATTGTGACAACCGTGGCAAGTTGGAGAAAGGTGGCTGGTAGGTGGGGGCTGGCAGAACTGGATCAGTCGAATAATTACCAAACAAATTTGAAGAGTGTTTTTGCTTGAAATGTATACCACTAATTACAAAAATGATAGAATAACCCATCTTGGAGGGGTTCCTTTAACTGTTTAATTTAGCATAAACTAATTATTAATCAATTGATCAATCAAGTCTGTGGAAAAAATATGGATTCACTGTTTAATGCACCGTTCTAAAACAAACACCTGCATCCGATTAAATCTTTAATAGTCTTCAGATAAAAAAAGCTGACACCTTGGAGAGCTGTTGAATAAAACAGACATGAATCGTGGCTCCAACACCAGAGATGTCAGTTAAAACAGACGAGAGGACCATGAAATTACTTTGAGAAGGAAAATCATCACAGAATGTTGTAAAGATGTCGGTTGTTTTCAGTCAGCTGCCTCTAAAATCTGGACCAACAACCAACAAAATGTGAAGGCTGTAAAAGAAAAGCAGACTGGTCGACCAATGCAGACATCAAAGAGTCGAGATGAAAAACTTAAAGCAATAAAAACAAAAAATACACAAAACATGAGAAACAAGTGGAAACTGAAGTCAGCAGCTATAACCAAACTGTAAGAAATCACCTTAAAGGAATGAGGTTTACAGACAGAAAAATCAAAGTAAAGTCATCATTAAGATCCAAACAGAACAGAAGAAGGTGGCAGTGAGCTCATGGACTGTGGGTGAATGGATGAAAGTGTCACAGGGACAGGGGAAGTGAAAGCCATTAAATTCAGAAAAGTAGAAAATCTCTGGTGGAAATGAAAGAAAACGATCAGTGAAAAGACCAACCCTGTAAAACTGAACTGACAGCAGCTATAAGGCTGCGGTCATACTGCCGGTCTTAATGCTCCATTCCAATTTTTTGCACAAATATAATTTTTATTGCAATCATTCACAGTCTATTTTGAATGTGGCTTCCATCAGACTCCAGTGTGAATTCTCTACAGAACTGATGTGACCCACAGGGGCAGAAGATGATGTGACATCACATTTAGTGTGTTTACAGAAGTAAATATAAATGTTAGTATGTGTGGATCAATCCCAAAGTTAAGCAAATGGAGTTGATTGAATAATTATCTGACCTGATTTTAGTCCAGTGTTTACATTGATCCTGCCTCTGACTTGTTACTCCGGTGCAGCATGTACTGAACGTGAGCAACGTGCAGGAAGYAGTACTAAAGCAATTGGATTTCTGTTCTGTTTCTGAAGACATACAGAGAACACTGTATGATGGTGGTATCAATATACTCAATACTTGGATTGATCCATATACCCTCACCTCACTTAGGTAAAAGTCAGACAAAATGCAACATGAGCATTCAGCCTAAGGTTTCTTTAAAAAACAACATATATCTAGTACATTCTAGTTCTCACCTTCAGAGCCCTGCATGGCCCGGCGCCCAACTACATCTCGAGCCTCATCTTCCACTATAATCCAACACGCAATTTGCGTTCACAAAATCAGAACCTTCTCATGGTCCCCCCTATCCGTCTCAAGACCCGTGGAGACCGTGCTTTCTCCTCCATGGCTCCCAGACTTTGGAATGCTCTCCTGGTCCATCTGCACTCCCTTAATAACACTGACACCTTTAAAAATCAACTAAAAACACATTTATTCACTCAAGCATTTAGCTGAAGGTATCCTGCCATCCACAACATGAATCCTGAACTTAAATTTCCGTGACTGAAAAACACGTAGTTACAGGCAAGCCTATCTATTGTACAAACCTTAGTTACGTTTTTCTCTATCAATGTTATTCCATGCCCCCTACTATTCCAAAAAAAAATTGAGAATGTATTGACCTGAATTTCACCATTTGTAATGTAACTGTCAAGTATTTCTGTTTTGCAATGTAATTGTCAAGTATTTCTGTTTTTCTATTTGTGTTCGATTATTATACAGCACCTGCTGCCAACTAACTCTTTTTACATTAATGATTATTGCACAGTACCTTGTGAATTCCATTTCTGTGAAAGGCGCTCTATAAATAAAATTTTACTTACTTACTTATTTTCCCTCTGTTCTTTCTTCCCCTCTCTGCCCTGAGATGACTTTGGTTTGAAAAACAATTGTTATTAACAACAATTATTTTTTCCTACTTCATTGTTTTTATTTTTTTTCCATAACATTGGAATTTTGTGGCATGTCAGTGATTTAATTTTTTTATTATTATTCAAAATTAAACAAAAGAAAGAAGATCATCCAAGTGATGTGATTCCATTAATTTAGCCAGGGGTTGTAGGATGCTTTCTGGGCGCCTCCCTCTGGAGGTTTTCTGAGCATGTCCTACAAGAAGAAGCTCTCAGGGCTGATTCAGAACTCACTGGAGGAATTATTCATCCTCTCTGTTCTGGGGGCACCTTCAGAACCCCAATGAGTAGGCAGAGAGTATCGCTGGAGAGACGGACGTCTGTTTTACTTCTGGACTTTTCACCGCCACAGCTCAACCATAGACGGATGGATAGACTGACGGACGGACGGACGGCTGGATGTATGGTAATTCTGTCACATTATGAGTCTTTGAGCCTTTCTGCATTGAATAATCTTGTTTTGTGCTAATAAACCCCTTTAAGTGAATCAAAAAGTCATTTTTGTTGCTTCTTTAGTTTAAAAACTGATCCCTAAAACTGTTTTATCTCCTAAAATACCTTAAAACTACATGAAACATTAATGAAGCAGCATGACAAGAAAATCTAGGCGTAAGGTACTTTACAGTTAATTTAATTTAGATTTTAAAGACTTAACAGTATCCAAGAATAGATACACACAATGTGTCTTTCTAATTAAATTGCCTTGAGATGACTTTGGTTTGAAGCTGGCACTAAATAATTACAGTGAACAGAACATATTAAAAATATAGATGTAAGGTTTTCTCTGACAAGTTCATTCAAAAGAATCAGCAGCCTATAAATAGTAATCTGCATATAATTCTGATAAGAACTGATCAAAGTTGAGTTCAGTTCACTTGTCAGAATAATGATATGGAGAGAAAAAGTATGTGGAGTACTACATGAACATCAAAGTACTTTTGTCAATTAACTGTTCATTCATGGTTTATAATTAGCTATGCAATATAGACACCACAGGCTTGATGATTATGATTCTCTCAATTATTTTCTCATGGCTAAATAAAATCTGCAGATAGACCTGTGAGGTACAGCGCATTCACAGCACTTCACTACACTACATTTTATGTTACAGCCTTATTCCTAAATGGAAAACTTTTTGTTCCTCAAAACTCTACACACAACGCCACTTAACGACAAGATGGAAAAAGATTTTTTTTTAATGTTTACAAAAATATTAAAAGTTAAAAAACAAACTATGCAACCACATGTGAATAAGTACACATTCGGCAGCAGTTAGCCTACGGCTTTACAGTATGTCTTACTGTAATACTGATTATGACGCCACAAGCTTGGCACGCATATCTATGGGAAGTTTTGTCCATTCCTCTTCGCTACTTCAAGCTCCATCTGGTTGGATGGAAAGAGTTGGTGCACAACCATTTTCAGATCTCTGCAAAAATGTCCAATCGGATTCCAGTCTGGGCTTTGGCTGGGCAAGGAGATTCACACAGTTGTCAAGAAATCACTCTGTTGATATCTTGCCTGTGTGTTTTGGATTGTTGTCTTTCTTAAAGAGAAATCCTTGCCCCAGATTGAGGTAAAGAGTGACCTGAAGCAGGTTTTCTCCCAAGATGTCTCTGTAAAACGTATTCTCACTCCCAACTTGTCGCATATCGACACTTGTCCAGATCCCCTTTGCATCCGATTTTGATGCGTCGGATAACCTCCTCACATCAGTTATTGATGCACGGGGCTTTTCCAGGTTCGTGCCACATTAGGGTTGGGCTTAATCGTATCGTGTGCAATTAATCGTCAGAAGAACATTGATTAATTTTTTGCACTTGACGATTAATCCAATTAATGCCACCAGGGGAGATTTCTCCAGTCAGTCCGCTCGGTGCTCCTCATCGCTTCAAATATGACGAACATTAAAAAAGTTCTGTAATTTATTTATCTATTTAAAATTTGATGTATAGCCTAAAGTCTGTAATTTTGACACAATTTGGAACAGATTTTTAAGACGAGCCAATTTTCCCACTAAATTGGTCATGTGACTAGGACATAAGGGTGTCCAGGGATTCCAGGGCATTAATTGTCAAATTAATCGTTATCGCTAAATACCACAATTAATTGTGATTATTTTTTTTGTCAATATTGCCCAATCCTATGCCACATAGGGTCTTTGGATTGGGGTCCAGGGTTAATATTGGGGATCAGGATTACTGGTTAATTTTAGGTACAGAGGTCAGGGATAGAAGTTACGTTTAGGGTTTGGGACGGTTACTTGTCGTGCATTTTCTACAGTTTTCCAAAAGCATTAATTTTAGCGATTTTGGTCAATGGTTTATTTTAGATAGTGAGGTCAGGGATAGGATGTATTGGGGTAATAAAAGGTAAATTTAGGGTTTGGGACGGTTAGTTGTCATGGACGTTTTACACTTTTCAAAAATATGGCAACAGGCTCATCTTCCTTAATTTCATTTTGTCAATAACTGACGCGAGGGGGTTACCCGACATGTCAAAACCGGATGCAAAGGGAACCTTTGACAAGCTAACCTGCTTCAAGGCACTCTTTACCTCAGTCTGGGGCAACAGTTTATCTTTCAGATGGAAAGATGCATGTGTTAATGGCTTGCTCTGTACATCACTGCAATCTCCCAGTTCCTGCCACTGAAAACCATCCTCACAGTATGATCCTTACATCACCATGGTTTACTGTAGAGATGGTTTTAGACTAATGATGAGTGGTGTCAGGTTTCCACCAAACGTAATGCCTGGCAATCTTGTCTCATAAAACCAGAGAATTTTGTTTTTTTGTGTTCTGAGAGTCCTTCAGGGGTCTCTGTATGCCTTTCACTAAGGAGTGGCTTCCATCTGGTCACTCCACCACAAGCCTGATTGGTGGATTGCTGCAGAGATGGTTATCCTTCTGGAAAGTTCTTCTCTTTCCATAGAGTAACACTGGAGCTCTGAATGGAGTGACCATGGAGTTTGTGTTCATAACCCTTCCCTGATCTCTTTGTTTAGACGCTTGGCCGATTCTAGGAGTCTTGGTGGTTCCAATCTTCTTCCATTTACAGATGATGGAGGTCAGGGTGTACCCTCACCCACATTGTGCCACATGTACCCTCACCCACACCCACATTGTGCCTTGATTGTCTCAAGGCACAAATGTGCCTTGAGACAATCCTGTCTAAGAGGTCAGACAATTGCTTTAACTTTGTCTGATTTGTGCTATAACCTACATATTCAGCTGTTGGACCTTGTGTAAACAGGTGTGTGCCTTCCTAAATCATGTCCTATCAACTGAATTTACAGCAGGTCGACTCCAATGAAGCTGTGGAAACATCTCAAGGATGATTAGTGGAAACAGGATGCACCTTAGCTCATTTGAATACTTATGTACATGTAATTTCTTAGTTTTATCACCTCCGCCAGTGTTGTATAAAGTACCTCAAAGTGATACTTGAGTAAAAGTACAAGTATCTTACCAAAAACTTACTTTGGTCAAAGTTAAAGTACTTTAGGAATATTACTTGAGTAAAAGTCTTAAAGTATTTTTTGTACTTAGGTACTAAAAGTCAACGTATTGATTTAAAATGAGCAGTTAGCTTTTCTGTAAGGACATTTATTAGGAGGTGACCTCCCCAAAACAATACAGAAATGACTGTTGTATTAAAATAATGAATTGATGTTGAATTCAGGATGCACTAGTCTGTTTCAGTTTATATACATATATCAAGGCTGCACAAACCTTTTCCCCAAAATGAAAATCTATCTGAGGGCTGCGGCCAAATGTAATATAATGGGGCGGCTGTGGTACAGTGGTTAGGGGAGCCGTCCTGGAACCCGAAGGTCGCCGGTTTGATCCCCGTCCAGTCTCAAAAACTTGTGGGTGGATTGTCATGATATTTTTACCACATGTGGGTGCTGGCTCAAGTAACTAACCAATAAATTTTGGTGATGTTCCGGATCACGATGCGGATACAGGAATTTTTTTTAACACTCTGAGATCAGCAAAGCTGTGATGCTTTCACAGGGCGTGGGTTCCAAAGTATCCAGCAGGTGGCACTGTAGTATTGGTGTGCCCCTTTTTAACTCTATTACAGGATGGGGGAAATTTGTCTTGGCGGAGGTTTGCACTCTCCGAGTGCTTCTAGTTTTTTTATATATATATAAATTTGCAAACAATTCAAAAACACTTTTTTCACATTGCCATTGTGGGGTGTTGTGTGTAGAATTTTGTGGGAAAATATATTTATTCCTTTATAAAATACCAAAAAATGTGGGAAAAGTGAAGTGCTGTGAATACTTTCCAGATGCACGGTACGTTTTCCTAACGTGTTCTGACTTTTTAAGGATCTTTCTGAGTGGAAGGACCAAATTTGTTATTATATTTGAGGACAATAGGAGGGTTAAGGATCTTTCTGAGTGGTTCGAAGAAAACCTAATCTGTGCTTGGCTCACACAGAGTTCTCATCTTCTCTTGATTTCTTGATTGAATGTTTTGGCTATTGAAAATATAAAGAATGAGTCAACTTTTCAATTTGCCTCACCATTTTCACAGAGAAGCAGAAAGGCCCTCATTATTTACTACACTGAGAACGACCTTATTTAGTCAAATCACTCTGTAATTTTCTGCTACCTGCTATGTGTTTGTGGTGAGATGAAAAGTGTTTTGTGTCTGTGATAATTAAAGGGTGCCTATAGTACATAATTCTGAGCGATTTGCTAATGACGGATTAAATACTGAGTATTTTTATTTAACTGTAATCATTTTATTAGGCCACTGCCTTTGTGGTTTTTAATGAAATTTTAGTCTGTTTGTTCAGTGCTAATAAAAAAGTTTCAGTGATAATACTGGTTTTTATTTGGCTGTAAAAGTCAAACAACATTTTAGCTCAGGGCATCATTACTGCTCAACTAAAATAGAGTCAATAGTTCCTCGGACAGAGGAAACTTCCTTTATTCAATGAGATTTCCTGTTTTATGGTGAAGTGCGTCTAATACAGTTTTCATGATGTTTCCAGCAGGAAGCTCTGCAGGAGGAACACAGTTAGGATGAAATACCTGACAGATACTGGCAAATATATGAATAGTGATGTGGATTCAAGGTGTGGATTAAAATCTATTTTTAGATGCATCTCATGGTGAGAACAGAATTCATTTTCAAACATCTAAAATTAAATTAGTTAACAATAATCTGTGCAGTCAGCAGTGTACAACCTGCTCCGTTTATCCTGAGTTCCTGTAGCAGAATCATAATGCAGTAAAACTCTGGGTTTTTACATGTTTTCATCTTTTGTTGGCTGAACCCTGAAGGATGTGTTACTATGGACTCTGATTATGTCATAAAATAGGGGAGCAAAGTCAGAAATTTAATCAATATTAGCACTGCTCGTGTAGACTTTCATGTTTTGGTTATATTTATATTAACTTGCAGTAGATGTCTGTTCGAAACAGATTTAAGGCAGTTTTGACAGTTTATTATAAGACCTCTCGTCTGCACAGCTGAATGTCTGTCTGACTGAAGAGGCACAACAAGGAGCAGATCAGCTGGACTGAACCAACCCAAAGATGAGGCAGAGGGCTGTAGAAAACAGATATTATTTCTGTTTGTAACTGAAAAGTTAAATTAGAATCAGTAAACTCTACATGCTTTCCTCTAGCTGCTGAGAGCGAAACATGTTTTAAGTCAAATATTGGAGTATAAACAAGTTTACACTCCCCCCACTCTAAGAAACGGGGCAGCATCTGCTACTCTGCACATTTTCATAACATGACTGTCTTTAATAATGACTTTGAAACATTTAAATTATGTAAAAGTTCCTCAACGATCTTTGGGGTGTGACAGCTGCAGTATTACCTGAGATTCAGGAATAAACATAGAATCAAACTCTGTTTATATGATTGTGTGAATTTATCATGACGTTGACAATGTAACACCCCTCCCCACCAATTATAAGCCATTATAAATCATTTTAAAAGTATTTATTTTGAATTTGACTACTAAAGATCTTCTTGAGACCAAAATTCCCAACCATTCTTTTAGAACCAATGGGCTTCACGCAAGAACCATTCGTACGCACAGATTTGTTCTTAAGTTGTGCGTACGAGTGATTTAGGAGAATTTGTG
>NW_013952587.1:393055-402654 GCF_001266775.1 Austrofundulus limnaeus | reverse complement strand
GCCTTATATGGTGTTTTTGGGGTGGTAATTATGCTAATCTCCTCTTGCGTGCACGAGCAGCTGGATAGAGCAGGTGTAATTTACGCAGCTCATTTACACACTTTTCMTGAAGATAGAAGAGTTTGTTGAATCTGACGTGACATGTTCGTATGAACCCTTTGTACGAACAAAAGTAAGAGAAATTTAGGATAAGAATAAGAACATGTTCTTGCATGAGGCCCATTGATTTTGACTCTGGGTGTCATGTTTGATTTTTATTCTCCTTTTCATATCAAATAGAAAACTACAAGGACAGCATGTACAATTAAACTAATTTGTAACAACATTAAATCTGCTGTTTCCTTTGCAGAATAATCAGAAGTTTGAACTTCAGAATTTTTACAAACAAATATCTGTAAATCTGCTCAGGAACAGTTTGTAAAAACAAGACTTTAATTAATGTTATTCAGCACCATATACACTACATTGCCAAAAGTATTTGTTCATCCATCCAAAGGTCCATAAAGGTCCATAAAGACATGGATAGAGAGTCTGGTGTGGATGAACTGGACTGACCTGCACAGAGTCCTGACATCAACCTGACAGGACACCTTTGAGATAAATTAGAGCAGAGACTGAGAGCCAGGCCTTCTATCCAACATCAGTATGTGACCTCACAAATGTGCTTCTAGAGGAATGGTTAAAAATCCCCATAAACACACTCCTAAACCTTGTGAACAGCCTTCAGAAGAGTTGAAGCTGTTCTAGCTGCAAAAGATGGACCAACGTCATATTGAACCTTATGGATTAGGAACAGGATCTCACTGAAGCTTATACTGTATGTGAGTCAAGACAGGTGAGCCAATACTTTTGCCAATATAGTGTATCTGGAACACTGATGATAGTTTGTGACAGAACTATTGTACTTTATATCAGGGGTTCTTAACCTTTTTGACCTGGGGGCCCAATTTGTTGAACATAAAGTGACACGAGGCCCAGTCAGACATTACCAATGTATGGATCAAAATGATAATTATTCTAAATGTTGGTTTAATTTGTATTGTTTTTACGTCATAACTAAACTATCATAACTAACATAACTAAATTAAATATACTTACAGTTTAAAAATAAAACTCCTGTCAAATAATCACAAGACATGATTATAACTAACGTTTTTATATTGTAACCTGCCCATAACAATTATTTGAACAAATACACTCAGTTAACGGACCACTCAGGCTTATCGGCACAAAAATATATATTGTTTTATATAAACAATAACAAAATAGACGATTCAAAAAAATAAAATTGTGGACATAAAATAATTTTTTTCAAATTTTAAAAACCTGTAAAACTAAATTTGATAAAGTACAAATGAAAATATAGCCTTTTTAAACGTTTGCAACCACAAGCTGCTTTTCGTATTAGTGACAAGCAATAACAGTAACAACAGCTTTTTGACAAGTTTTAAAATTCCTTTAAAATACAGTACATTCAAAATGTTTAAAATATTAAGTGCAAATTAAAATATAGTTGTATCTGCAACTGTATTTGATAATGTTTTGAACTTTTAAAATATTGCATAGTAGAACCAGAGGCTGCACTTCATATTAGCAACAAACTTTGGTGTTTTTTGACGGGCTACCTTCATCTTTGCTTCCACTTTTCATTTAAAATAAGTTTCCATTCTCAGCAGGTTTCTAAGGTTCTTCTTCTACATCAGAGTGGCACACTACTGCTACTAGTGGTGAGAAAGTGTATTGCACCTTATTCAAAATCAATGCGGTCCCACGGCCCTCTGCGGCCCAAAGTTAAAACTGCTGCTCTTTTGAGGCCCTCAAGGTGGCGCTCCATGGGTTAAGAATCTCTGCTTTATATTACATTATAAATGTCCGGTTGTACCGTATTATTATGTAAAAGCATCACAGTAACTCTGGTGGAAGGTTCTATTTAGTGGACTGTAATAGTTGGGCTTTTATCCAGCTGAAGTACAGATCTGAACAGATGATGCTAAAGAAAACTGCTGACTGTACATGTTATGGTTCACTGGTACATTTAATATGAACATTTAATATCACAATTTCATCCATTTCAGAACATGGGTTGTTTCATTGTGAAAGTAATTTGGTGAGAAAAGCAGAACGTTTCTGTTTCCTGCATTACAAAGACAGTTCATCTGTCCTGCTGAGGGCAGTGGACCTCCACAGAATCTCATCATTTACTCACTGTTTCCACAGCACTTTGTAGCATTTGTTCTCATTAATACACCAGTTCCTTCGCTTCAACTAAATGGACGTTTTGCCTATTATCTTTTCACTACCATTTATTTTTCATGAATTGAAAATGTTCCACAAAAAGAAGGTCTCCAGCTGGCTCTTTCTCTTCAGAACATCACCTGGGGGGTGTTGTCCCACTGAGACAACCTCACCGTCACACCAACACCAAGCTCTGCGTCTTCATTACATCACAGATTAAAGTCTTGGCACCGCGGAGAATCATTTTCACAATCCAGGCTCAACTGTGCTCGATGACAGCCAGCCTGGTTGAGCTGCATCAACATCTCTGTGCCTGTATGCACAGCTGGTCCAAAGTACAGCCAACGCAGCTGGCTCTGCTCTGCTGGTACACAGAAAAATACACTATTCCTGAGAGGAGACCCAGGCCTCACCATCACACAGGCACAAAGATTAGAAAACGTGCTGGTTCACAACTAAGCCTCAGATCTAAACTCTCTTTTACAGTATTTGAAATCTTTTTTATTATTGAAGTTCTTTACAAATTTAATCAGACCATGAAGATGTTCAGAAAGGCCTTACTTCTAGTCCTGTGAGTTTCACTGAAATATAGACTAATGACCAAAGGCTAAAGAACAGCACAAACAGTGATTGGTCCAAATTCACTGCGTCGTTGAGATGAAGACTTTTGGAGGATGAACTGAGGTCAAGAAGAGTTCACTCATATTTAACCTAAAAACACTGTATATGTGTACACAATGAGAATGGTACCAGAACATGGTACCTGGAGAACTTCTCCCTACCATCCAACAGCAGTTTGGTGATGAACAATGACTTCTGGAGCAACATGCCATGTGGCTCTGGGACAAAACATCAAAAGTCTGGGTCCATGGCCAAGAAGCTTGAAGATGAGATGAAACGATTCTGTTATGATTTGTGTCTGTATTAATGTTTTATTTTAGTTTTCTGTCTTGTCATCTGTTTTCTTCCTCCTGTCTGCCTGTGCTCCAGCCCCGCCCACTCACACCTGATCCTCATGTTTCTCCCTCAGGTGTTTACTGTTTGTACTCATTAGTTTCTCCTTTATATTCTGTTCTCTGTCTTCAGTCTTTGTTCTCTGTTGTGTTGTTAATGTTATTGTCTCAAGTTAAACCTTAGTATCTTGTTTGCTGCCACGCCAGCTTTTTGATTTTATTTAATAAAGCCCTTTTGCACTTTTTTTTCCCTAGATCATTTCAGTTCTGCACTTGGGGTTCTAACCAACCTAGCCCTTCATAACAGAAAGATCTGACCAGACTTGAACTCCGCAGGCTAAGGTGAATTTTTTTATTTTTGCTCCTTCTTCTGGAGGGTCTGTGATGGAGGATTTTTTTTCATGGTGGCTCTGAGGCTGGATGCACTCCTCAGCAGGCCAGTATCCTAAGGATCCTGGAGGAGATGCAGTGTGAGGTGACTGGTCTGAAGGGACTCTTTTCTTCAGGGTGTCTTTCAGAGCTGGCAGCTCTGGAGGTTTCTGAGTCCCACCCTCCCCACCCCTCTGATACTAGTCCTCAAGCTCAGGTGCCTACTGGCCATCAAGCTCTGGTTCCTGCGGGCCCGCCAGCTCTGGTTTCTGTTGGGTCTCCTGCTGAGCCCTGTGCTCCTGAGGTTCCTGGGTCGTCGGCCATCGCCTCCATGTTGCCTGGTTCGGCTGCCGTCGCCTCTTCGTCTCCTCTGTCACCTTTGGTCACCATCGCCAAGGCTCTGGCTCCCTCAACCTCCGCCAGTTCCTCATTGGCTCCTGCCTCCTCCCTTGGCTCCACGTCGGCTCCTGCCTCCTCCCTTGGCTCCACGTTGGCTCCTGCCTCCTCCCTCTGGCTCTGCTCAGTTCCTGGGGCCTCATCGGACATGGAGTGGGGATCTCCAGGTCATCCTCCTGACTTTGGCCTCTGCGGCAGGGAGGTTCATGGCCGGCCTCCTGAACTTTTGTAGTTGGGACGTCAGGAGCCGTCCCTTATTGGTGGGGCTATGTTATGATTTGTGTCTGTGTTAATGTTTTATTTTAGTTTTCTGTCTTGTCATCTGTTTTCTTCCTCCTGTCTGCCTGTGCTCCAGCCCCGCCCACTCACACCTGATCCTCATGTTTCTCCCCCAGGTGTTTACTGTTTGTAATCATTAGTTTCTCCTTTATATTGTTCTCTGTCTTCAGTCTTTGTCAGATCTTTGTTCTCTGTTGTGTTGTTCATGTTGTCTCAAGTTAAACCTTAGTATCTTGTTTGCTGCCACGCCAGCTTTTTGATTTTGTTTAATAAAGCCCTTTTGCACTTTTTTTGCCTGGATCATTTCAGTTCTGCACTTGAGGTTCTAACCAACCTAGCCCTTCATAACGGTTTCAACAACAAAGAACCCATCCAGAGGAGCTGAGTCAATTTATTTATTATTTTTTTGGACAATCTATTTTCACTAGGGGTGCACAGATTGCAGTTTTCTGGCTGATCGCCAGTCTTAAAAAATCTGACCTGCTGATTCCGATTTTGTCCGATAATTTTTTTTTAAATAGCTGACACTGTCAGATGCTCACAATACAACCTCAATGTTCCAATTTTATTTTAATAACATTGAACACAACGCTTGAAACAATACAAACTTGTTTTACTGGACATTAGTTAGTGCTCATAGCAGAACAAAGGGAGACAGTGGCTGATTTTCCACCTTGTGGACGTAGAGAAGCTGATCTTTCCCACTGATCTTATCTAAGGATCGGCATACATGTTAACTTGTACAGATTGTCCTTAAAAGGATTTTACATAATTTTGCAGGTACAGTATACGGACGTATAGAGCAATCTCACAAATTTTTTTCAGTTCTTACAGATTTTTTCAAAACCTCATTTTTAAATTCATCTAACATGTCATAGGATGATTTAAATAACAACAAAACATCAGCCATCTTCCAACTTGTTCTGCTGCTAGAAATAAGTTTTGAACTTTTTACTCTCCTCTCCTCCTGCTTCGCAGCGGGCGCACATGTCCGCAGCCGACAGACCCCCCCCCCCCCCCCACCCCACCCCACGGGTGCAAGTTGTATGGACTTTTTTCAAAATGTACGCATTTGAGGCTTTTATACAGGGAAACGTCTCCAATCGATCTCCAATCTCCCAAAATCAAGGAAATTGGTGCTGATAAATCGTCCGATTTATTGGTGCACCCCTACTGCTGACCATAACTGACTGGTTTTCAGCTTGACTGGTTACCAACCACTGCAGACCTCTGATCAGTGAACACATCGTACCTTCTTTCAACAGAGATTAGCACAGAGAGCAGCTTCCTGAAACAACCTGGTCTCAGACCCCATCCTCAGGACTACAACACTGCAGCACCCTACTACCACTACTGCAGCCTCAGGTAACCAGTGTTGTTTTTCACTGCCATTTTTAGTCTTAGTCTTTTGAACAAAAATACTTCTTAGTTTTAGTCATTTCTGTATTTAATGGTTTTAGTCGAGTTTTAGTTGACAAAAGCTTTAAAAATTGTTTAGTTTTAGTCTTAAAAAAAGACAACACATTAGTCTTCGTTACAAATTAATTTGAATAATTTGTGTTAACATTTGTGAATTTGTTACTCTAAAAATGCCCAAAACAAAAACATTCTCACTTTGTGGCTTTATTTCTCAGAATTTGCTAAAGTGCAATGAACAAAGACAATACACACATGCCCAATATTATAAACAATAAAGGGGAACACACATGTTCAACTCAGACTTGTCAGCCAGGACAATTAAGATGCATCTTATTTATAAAAACGGACATCATGCAGTCCTAAACTTAGTAGACTAATACTACAAACGAGTGTTTACATGCACCAGGCTTTTATTCAGAACAGAAGCACTGACATGTGCAGCTGCTAACTCCCCCCGCCAAAAAAATGTTTTACTTTCATCATGAACGTAAACAAACAGCTTCTGAGCTCAGAATGGACCTGCTGCAGCTTTTAATAATGGTGGAGACGTTACTCCCTGGTTAAGCTACAGGTGAAAGACTGACTTTTTTGTGAAGCGGTGCAGACTGTTTGTCCTCCCTTTTTTCTGAATGAGAGGAGGAAATGGTGTGTGTGTAACAGCGCTGCTGTCCCTCCCTCCACTCTGCATTCTAAATGATTGACAGACCACCTACTAACACTTTCGTCCAGTCTCGTCTCGTCAACGAAAACTCACACGTTTCGTCATGTTTTAGTCATCGACGAGCTACGTTTATTTCTTTACCGTCTCGTTATCATCGTGAAAAAGGGGCGTCAATGAAAATATTTCGTCATTGTCATCGTTAACGAAAACAACACTGCAGGTAACACGTGACAACTCAGCTGCTAATTAGCACCTTGAACTCAGCTGTTGATACAGATGCAGACAGATCTGTTTGTCAGACTCCAAGGTCAAACTGTCAGGTCAAAGGTCATCAGTGTCAGCTCACATCAACAGTGTTTGAAACAAAGTGGACTTGATGAAAGACGTCAGAGGAGGACATCAGTGTTTAAAATCTTTAAAAAGTGAAACTAGAATTTGCCAACCTATAAGAAATAAGTTCTGGGAAATCTTTGCTGAAACTAAAAACTCCCCCGGATGGATCAGAACCAAACATTGGACTGTTCTGAAGTTGCCTTCTGAGTCCTGATCTGAATCCTGTGGAACATCTGTGGAAGGAGCTGAAGCATCTGGAGATGGAACCCTTTAGTGTTCATGTATTTTTTGCAATAAAAATATATTTCTGTTGTTTTAGTATTTTTTCCTCTGTAAGTTTTAAGTTATTTCAATGACCTCTGTTTTTTTCTTATTTTGCCAAGACGTTAAAAAGAAAATTGTCAGTAACTGTGTGAACAGAGGCAGGATCATTTCTATGTATTGATTCAAAGAGAGGCGGCCATGAACTGATGCAGTTTTGAGGATTAAATCTGGATGTATTGGTTTATTACATCTCTGTACAAATAACACCACAGCTATTTAATAACTGAAGAAGAAGTCTGTGAGCAGGTTTCACTTCTACAGACACCTACGATGAAAAGAACAGAAATTATGTTTGTGTAAAAAAAATCTTCCTGTTCAGGAGGAAACCTTCAGTTTAAACGGCGAACACTGAAATGTTTTCATCCTGCTTATTTTCCAGGGACACAGTTTAACTTGTGTTTTATTATGTTGAATGCAGAAAGTGTCCTTTTGGAGCTATCTGCAGTTACTGAAAGAAGAATAAATCCATCTGCTGCTGGCAGTTTGATTAATTTTTCACAAGGCTTCATTTTTGTGTAAAGTTAGTTTATGAGTCGGTGTTTATGAAAGCACATTGTAATATTAAAACAATGACCTGTTTGTGACTGGTTTTGTTTCTTTAGAAAGAAAAATAATTGTCTCGATAACTGATGTAAATATTTAACTTTGTTGTGATTTAATTAAACTCGTACAAAAAAAAGGCTTAATCGGACTTTATTGTATTAAAAAAAATGCTGAATGATACAAACGTCTGTGTTGAGATGTGTGCCGTTGACCACAGAGGTTCTGTGTGAAGGCTCAGAGAGCTGTCATGGAACATGATGTGTGTTTGAGGTGAGGGCTGCAGCCGTGAACAGTGTTCACCACAGAGGATCCAAACAGGTCTCCAGGTCCAAACATGAGCTGCTTCATTTTTCAACATGTTTAAAAAAAAAATCCTCAAAAACGTCTCAACTATTTGTCCACTTCTGCAGTATTATCGCTGCACACTGACACACATCACCCCAGGGGTGATGTGTGTCAGTGTGCAGCGACGATACTGCAGAAGTGGACAAATAGTTGAGACGTTTTTGAGGATTTTTTTAAACATGTTGATTAATTAATTAATTATTTACTAAATAAATAAATAAATAAATAAACCTCAAGCCCCACATGGACCCACAGAACCAGGTCTATCTGACCATAAGTAATAAAACCTGGTCTAAATCTGACCATCTTCCTTCCACAGTGCTGAGATTTGATCATGAGTGCGGTGTCAGCTGCAGGGTGGGAACAAACTGACAGATGTTCATGTAAAGTGGTGGTGGTAGTAGCTGAGCCTGATCCTCACACCGAGCTGTCAGAACCAAACAGAACTGACTTATTAAACTCAGTCCCGTGAGCAGAAGATTCTGGTTTTATGAAGCTCAGAGCAGAAGAACCTTTTATTTTGAAAGCTTTGGACCAGGATGAAAATAAACATGTCGGTTCTGAGCAGCCGGCAGCAGAAGCAGGAAAGATCGCGGGTCAGAACCACGGCAGTGTTCAGAACACCAGGGTTCGGACAGAGCGCAAGCAGAACCAGAAGTGATAGTGTCCAAAATAAAACATCCTGCTCTGCGTTAGAAATGGACCTGAGCCCCGAACCGTCGGGACTGCAGGACGGGTGAGGGCTCGGCGGCTCTGATGCGCAAAATCCAGGCGGTTACGCATAAATTCTGACGGTGAACTCCCAGATTGACGTCATTTGGACCCACGGAACACAGAATAACTGTTCGTGTCCAACACGGCTGAGACTCCAGGAGGAACCAAATACTGGTCTTGGTTCGACTAGAGCCAGAGCGATCAGAACGGGTCCAAGTCTGTCCGCCGAACCTCTGTAGAGTTCTGGTTCAGGTGGACCTACCCACCCGCGCGCACAGAACTCAAGCGCCACATCCACCGCAGCGCCACGCGCGCAGAGGGGCGCACAGAACACGGCTGGTCCCGGAGCGGACAGGCTCCTCAGAGGTTCTGTGTGAGGACCAACCAGAACCAGAACCAGAACTTTACACAGAATGTGTGCACCAGTCACCAGAAAGCTGAGGTTTTAGAGCCCAGAACCAGAGGACTGCAGTCCAACAGAACCAACTAAAAAAACTGCAGCTGATCCCAGAACCACCACAGAACCCTGACAGAACCAGAACCTGCCCGAACATGACTCACCTGATAAACACACAATCAGATTAGCGTGAAGAATGATGAGAATCTCCCAGATTAAATCCATCCTGTGTCTTCATTCCACGCGCATCACGCACAGAGCCAGAGGAGGAGGAGGACACGGCAGAGACACGGAGCGGTACCTGGTACCTAGCACGCGCTGAAGTCCGGTCCGACCAGGCTGGATCCCGCTGCTGAACACCTTCCACCAGGTATTATCCACAGCACGCACATAGCAGGTGATCCGGAACCAGAAGAGCGACAACAATCCGAACAGATGAAGACAAACAAGCAACTCCACAAAAAAAGAAAGAAATGAAATCAGAGAAAAACCCAAAAAACGGACAAATTATCCTCCGAACTCTGTCTTATTCCAGAACCCTGGATGGGACCCGTCCGTCCGTGCGTCCGTCCGGTTCCGTTTCAGAGCGGAGGACCCGTCTGTCAGCAGCCAACAGTGTGGGGGGGAGGGG
>NW_013952587.1:390102-393020 GCF_001266775.1 Austrofundulus limnaeus | reverse complement strand
GCCCTGGGCTCCGTCTAACACCTGGAGACCAAGCATCAACTCTACAAAACTCCCGCGGGGGCAGGTCCACCGAGCTCCCGGTTCGACTCCCTCCAACCGACCACCGTCAGGTGTCACCGGGCAGCACGTGCACTCCTCCGGAAGTGACTTTCAGAATAAAAGCTTGATGCGATCGCTTTGAAAAGAAGGTGTGTCCGGAAATACTTTTATTCTCAGCTTTTTCGTTTTACGTTTTTATTTTCTTGATTCACAGATTAAAAACAAAATCCCTCCAATAATCTGGAATCTCAAATCTTTCTGGGGTTATTTATAATTTATTCTGATTCTGTCTTCAGAATCTGTTTTGTGTTTTGTTTGTTTGTTTATGTTAGCATATTTTTATATTTTAGACTAAAATCATGGTTTCCAATTTTACTGTAGAATTCTTGATGCAGAGATTAGTCTGAATTCATTACTTGCACAGACCTGATAAATAATCCAGATCTGAACGAGAAGAGGGAACATGAATAAACATCATTTTAAAATCATTTTAAAAAGTTTGTAAACAATTAATGCAATTGTAAATGTAATTTATCCTTTTGGTATGAAGCCAATTTTAGTAACCTTTCAGTATCATTATCATATTTTTCTGATAATTTATCCACGTCAATGCAGATATTTTTTAATTTTGCCGAAGTCCATATTAAAAGTATTGATATCTTTTGTTGTTGTTGTTATTGTTGTTGTTGTTGTTGTTGTTTCTCTTGTGAGATGTGCCAGCTCTCTCCTCTCAGCTCTGAGGGTTTACAACCAACACCAGCAGCTGAAAAGCCACATTTTGTGGAAAATCCCAGCCTGTTTCTGGGAGCAGTGCTTGTTTTGTTCTGCACCTCTGACCACATCAGATTATTTGTATCCACCTTGGCAGCCGCCTCCACAATTTGGATTTAATCTGCTGGAACGCTTTTTGAAATGAAGGCAGGCAAATTTACACCATTTTGTTTTTCAATCGTTATTTTTTTCCTCAGGGTGGTTTACAGGGTTGGATGATCTGCTGCCCTGCAGACAAGTTGGAGACACTCCCCTGTGATAGAAAACTGTTGCACAAATAAAAAAATGTTCAATATCCACAAAGGACTGCGCATCTCTGAAGATCGCACAAGCCCAAAAGTCAGAAGAGATTTTTGATGTTTTGTCAGAAACCACCTTTAAACTTCATCATTTCTGGATGAGACCTCTTTGCCTAAGATCTCTGGAAGCCCCTCCAAAAAAATAAAAATATAAAAACATGTAAAACACAGACTGTGACATTGTACAGAATTTGTTCAATTTGAAATTACTCCAATTCAGTTTATTTATATAGGTCACAACAAATGACGTCTCAGAGCACTGTACACAAAACAATAAATCTAATGAAGCCAACAGATTGTGTTGAATCACTTCATCACAGCCTCCCATCCTGAGCAGCACATTGGTGACAGTGGAGAGGAAAAACTCCCTTTAACAGAAAGAAATCTCCAGCAGAACCAGAACCAGGCTCAGGACACTCGGCCATCTGCCTCAACTGGCTGACTTTAAACATTTATTGTCCAATTTTTTATACTGTCTACATGTTTCTCATGTTGGACACAATAGTTACTGACACAAAACCTTTAATAATGATCACATTTAGATCAGTAAAACTGAACCCTTCAGGCTTTTCTCATAAACATCTCTATGAGTTCCCCAGTTCACACCATTAGGTGTGAGTAACATCCACATGAGCAACATATGAGACTATTTATTTTATGATCAATTAGCTGGGATAAATTATCCCCCAAACTTTGGTTTTCCACTTTGAATCAATTTTCTCTCAGTTAATAATCTTCTCAGTTAAAATTATTTTAAAAAACACCCGTTTTTTTTTTTTTTTTTTTTTTTTTTTTTTTGTGTCTGTTGTTTCTTAGGGCACAAAGTAAGAGTCAGCATGCATCAAACAGGCTGCTGTGTCATGTTTCTGAAAACAATCTGTATTCTTAATCCACACAAAAGCACAAGTTTATAAAAAATCCCCAATTTAGATTCTTTTAACGACTTCACTTTACATGTGGATGAAAAACGCAGCAGAAAATCCAAAAATTTAAAGGTATTTGAAGGAAACAAGGCCTAAAATGTCTTGAATTCCTTCAAGGTTTTTCAAGATTCCATTTTAAAAACCATGTTCAGTTTTCTGAGCTCCATGTTTTAAAAGTCATTGACACAAAATACCAGAAAACCACAAAAAAGCTTCTTTGTGGTTTCTAGTATTTAATGTAATATAATGCTTATAAATAAATTAAAATGCTCAGTTGTGTAATGAGCCTCTGTGTGTGTATGGACTGTATCTAAGCTTGACAGAAGTGATGAGACTGCAGTGTTAGAGAACTGCAGGCAATGAAGAACAGAACTATGTGTTGGACTGAAGCTTCAAACACATGACCCGTCTTGATGGTCACCAGATGGCAGTAATGTGTAATAATGATGATAAAAGAAAAGTTTGTTTTACCTTAAAATTTAGTGCTTTTAAGGTAAAATAATGTCTACCTGAGTGTCATTAAACACAAGACTGAAAGTAAAGTTTCACTCACACAAAGGATTAGAAAAAAAATACAAAAAGACATCACCTTATTAATGTGGAGAAGTTAGTGTGTCTGAAAGGTCCTCAGAGCTGTTGTGTGTTTGTGTGTGTGGGTTGTGGGGTGGGGTGGGGTGGGAAGGGAAGGGAAGAAGGAAGGGAAGGGAAGAAGGAAGGGAAGGGAAGGGAAGAAGGAAGGGAAGGGAAGGGAAGAAGGAAGGGAAGGGAAGAAGGAAGGGAAGGGAAGAAGGAAGGGAAGGGAAGGGAAGAAGGAAGGGAAGGGAAGGGAAGAAGGAAGGGAAGGGAAGAAGGAAGGGAAGGGAAGAAGGAAGGGAAGGGAAGGGAA
>NW_013952587.1:381549-390060 GCF_001266775.1 Austrofundulus limnaeus | reverse complement strand
TGGATGGATGGATGGATGGATGGATGGATGGATGGATGGATGGATGGATGGATGGATGGATGGATGGATGGATGGATGGATGGATGGATGGATGGACTGACAACACAAAACTAATGAACCACAATAGCTGAAGCCCACCATCCAGGGTTAAATTAAAAAAATCACCAGTTTTCTGATGAGCAGAGGTGAACCCAGTATATAAAACATAACAAGAGGGTCAATGTTTGTGTTTTAAAGTTCAGTCTGATGTCTGACAAACTGTTGAATTCAGGTGTTAAATAAGGTCCACCTGTGTGTGAACAGCACCGATACTCAGGTAGTCAGTAAGATCTTTATTTTATATTTCCACTTTGAGGAATGTTATCCAGGTCTGTTCTGTCTTTTATTTCAGAAAGATTGGTTCAAATCAAGAAAAAAAATACTTTAATAAAAATGATTTAGATTTGCTCAAACTTTCTGTTTGACACATGACCTGTAGGACACACTTTATATCTTTACCTGTAGACAGATCTGTAATGACCTAGCTTACAGCCACTCGACTAACGGGGGGGGGGGGGGGTCTCTGATTCTGTAATGTTGTTGTTCATTTAAGACATCTGTATTTTGTTTTTTCTTTGTTTTTGAACCAAATTGTGACCCCAAAACTGAAGTACACACGAAACCACAATTTGCGTGTATCACTTTGACTCCCACAAGTACAATCTCACTGGTCTAGCTCAGTAAATGGCAAACTGAAGAGGACAGGTGTGAATAAGAAGCATGCATCACAGTGTGTCATGTTTGGTGCTGAAATCTTGTTTAAATCACAGTAAATATAGCATCAACTCAGAGACAAAGATGATTTATGAAAGAGATGGCAGAGGGTCAAACTGTAACAGGACAAGCAGCAGCAAAAATTTAAATCCTGTTTTGTTAACAGCTTGGTACAGAAAGCTTGAAGCATTTACAAATCTGATTTTTATGTCATTTTCATCTGAACCCTGACCTGTCTTATACTATCAACAACCATTCTTTAAAACCTTCTTTTATTTGATCTACTATTTAGTGATAATGAAAACTTTTATTGTTGTTTGGCACATTTAGATGATGATGATGATGAGGTATCTCAGAAAGGAGGGATTGAAATGTATTTTGAGTTGAGACAACTGGTCACACTTTGGATTTTTATAATCAAACTAGAAGGTCTGAATTAGTTTAATGAATGTGGTTTGTAATATTCCCTGACAAATCAGAATAATTTGGTAATAACATTAAGACGCAGGCTTCTTTCAACTTGATCTGATGTTTGCATATTCACAGAATGAAAGGTGTCTGACTAATGGGATCAACATATTTTTTATGTATTTATTTTATTTACTAAAAGAAACAAAACATAAACATACATTAAAACCAAAGTATTTCAAACACTGAATGAAAAGGCTGAATAAAGAAGAAAAAAATCTTGTGCATTCCCCTTTTTAAAAAAATAACACAAACAACTTAAAGTGCCTATGACATCTTTTTTATAATAAAGTGCCTATGACATCTTTTTTTATAATAAATATGAATGCATTTTTGGAAAGATACCATTGATAACATATTGTAAGAAAAATATTTCACACTGCTGAGATAAACAGTTGTTGAGATATTTGTATGTGAAGTAACAGGAAATGACTGCATGTAACCATAGCATTTCTAAAATGGAAAACAAAACATGGACTGTAGAGAAGAATCTGATGTTTCTTTATATAATTTTAATCACTATCATAGAGATGAGAAAGAGTTATAGTTCAAATAATATTGTTTAGATAAACAAAAAACAGGAAGTTTTATTTCTCAAAGAATTCCCCTTTGATGTCACTTCCTGTTTCCCTTTAGCTGAGCAAAATTCAAAAGAAAATATGCCAATTACTGTATGTGACATAATGGATAAAATAATGTGTATTATTCTGTTTCTTAAATACAAATGTATTTTCTTAGACTTTTTGTATTTCATGGATATGCGTGTCACAGGCACTTTAAGCATGAAAAATCTCCCAATTTGAAAAGTGAAAAACAAAAACAACATCCGACATCCTTCATGTCATATCTCTACCAAACACTACATGGCATGTTACTTTCCCAGTAAATTTGACCTAATCATCTTTTTTAAACATATCGTTTTTTAAAAGTTTTTATGTTAATATAAAGACACTTCCACAAACCTATTCCCACAATCCCTATATAATCATTATTGTTTCTATTTTATGCAACAATGTACTTGAGCCTGTGAAAAACTGTGTTTTTTGGGTTTGTTTCATTTAATGTTTAGGGTAAGAAGCATTGGTATATCTTTACTTACTTTGTGAGGTTTTCATGTCAAGGGTAAACATTATAAAGATTTTTTTATATGACTCTGCTTGGGCTGCCACCTTATCGTGGTGGAGAGGTTTGAGTGTCCCTATAGGAGCTACTGTATGTTGATGGGGGCTTCATGCCCCTAGTAGGGTCACGCAAGGCAAACAAGTCCTAGGTGAGGGATCAGACAAAGTGCAGCCCAAAGACCCCTATGATGAATACGACGGATGGATTCAGTGTTCTCTTGCCCAGACGCAGGTCACCAGGGCTCCACTCTGGAGCCAGGCCTGGAGGTGGGGTACGTTGGCGAGCGCCTGGTGATTGGGCTTTCCCCCATGGAGCCCGGTTGGGCACAGCCCGAAGAGGAGACGTGGGTCCCCCTTCCCATGGGTTCACCACCTGTGGGAGGGGCTGTAGGGGTCGGGTGCAATGTGTGTTGGGCAGTGGTCGAAGGCGGGGACCTTGGCAGTTCGATCCTCTGCTTCAGAAGCTGGCTCTGGGGATGTGGAATGTCACCTCTCTGGTGGGGAAGGAGCCTGAGCTGGTGTGTAAGGTTGAGGGGTTCCGACTAGATATAGTCGGACTCACCTCAACGCACCGATCTGGCTCTGGAACCAGTCTCCTCAAGAAGGGTTGAACACTCTTCCACTCTGGAGTTGCCCATGCTAAGAGGCGACGAGCAGGAGTGGGCATACTTATTGCCCCCCATCTCAGTGCCTGTACATTGGGGTTCACCCCGGTGAATGAGAGGGTAGCCTCCCTCCGCCTATGGGTGGAGGGACATGTTCTGACTGTTGTTTGTGTCTACGCGTCTAACAGCAGTTCAGATTACCCACCCTTTTTGGAGTCCTTAGAGGGAGGTGCTGGAGAGAACTCCTAACGGGGACTCCCTTGTTCTGCTGGGGGACTTCAACACTCACGAGGGTAATGACAGTGAGACCTGGAGAGGCATGGTTGGGAGGAAGCCCACCACGATCTGAACCCGAGCAGTGTTTTGTTATTGGACTTCTGTGCTCGTAATGGATTGTCCATAATAAACACCATGTTCAAGCACAAGGTGTCCATATGTGCTCTTGGCACCAGGACACACTAGGCCACAGTTCAATGATCAACTTTGTTGTTGTTTCATCTGATCTGCGGCTGCATGTTTTGGACACAAGGGTGAAGAGAGGGGCGGAGCGTCAACTGACCACTACCTGGTGGTGATTTGGCTCCGTTGGTGGGGGAGGATGCCGGTCAGACCTGGCAGACCCAAACGTAAAGTGAGGGTCTGCTGGGAACGTCTGTCAGAGTGTCCCGTCAGACGGATTTTCAACTCACACCTCCGGGAAAACTTCAAACACGTTCTGGGGACGTAGGGGACATTGAGTCCAAGTGGGCCATGTTCCGTACCTCCACAGTCGAGGCGGCTTACCTGAGCTGTGTCCGTACGGTTGTCGGTGCCTGCCGTGGCAGCAACCCTCAAACCCACTGGTGGACATTGGCGGTGAGGGATGCTTTCAGGCTGAAGAAGGAGTCCTATTGGGTCTTTTTGGCCTGTGGGACTGTGGAAGCAGCCAATAGGTATCAGCAGTCCACGTGGATTGCGACTCGGGTGGTCACTAAGGCAAAAACTCGGGCGTGGGAGGAGTTTGGAGAGGCCATGGAAAAAAACTTCCGTATGGCTTCAAGGCGATTCTGGTCCACCATCTGGCATCTCGGAGGTGGGGGTCCCACGGCCCCACCAACACTATTTATGGTGGGGATGGTGCGCTGCTGACCTCAACTCGGGACGTTGTGGGTTGGTGCCGGAATACTTCGAAGACCTCCTCAATCCTACCGACATGTCTTCCCATGTGGAAGCAGAGCCTAAAGACCCTGGGTCTGACTCTCCAATGTCTGGTGCTGAGGTCACAGAGGTGGTTAAAAAGCTCCTCGATGGCAAGGCACTGGGGGTGGATGAGATTCACCTGAAGTTCCTTAAGGCTCTGGATGTTGTGAGGTTGTGTTGGTTGACACGACTCTACAATATTGTGTGGACATCGGGGGCAGTTCCCCTGGATTGGCAGACCAGGGTGGGTTTTCTATTCAAAAAGGGGGACCACAGAGTGTGTTCCAACTATAGGGGGATCATACTTCTGAGCCTCCCTTGTAAGGTCTATTCAGGTGTCCTAGAGAGGAGTGTCAGTCGGCTAGTCGAATCTGAGATTCAGGAAAAGCAGTGTGGTTTTTGTCGTGGTCGTGGAACAACGGACCAGCTCTACACCTTCAGCAGAGTCCTGGATGGAGCATGGGAGTTCACCCAACCAGTCTACATGTGTTTTGTGGACTTGAAGAAGGCGTTTGACCGTGCACCTCGGGGACTCCTGTGGGGGGTACTCCGGGAGTATGGGATACCAGGCCCATTGATATGGGCTGTTAGGTCCCTGTACGACTGGTGCCAGAGCTTGGTCCGCATTGCTGATAGTAAGTCGGACTTGTTTCTGGTGAGAGTTGGACTTCGCCAAGGTTGCCCTTTGTCACTGATTCTGTTCATAACTTGTATGGACAGAATTTCTAGGTGCAGCCAAGGTGTTGAGGGGATCCTTTTTGGTTGCCTTAGGATCACATCTCTGCTTTTTGCGGATGATGTGGTCCTATTGGCGTCATCAGATCGTGATCTCCAGCTCTCACTGGAGTGGTTCACAGCCGAGTGTGAAGCGGCCAGGATGAGGATCAGTGCCTCCAAATCTGAGACCATGGTCTTGAGCCGGAAAATGGTAGCATGCCGTCTCCGGGTTGGGGAGGAGGTCCAACCCTAAGTGGAGGAGTTTCAGTATCTCGGGGTCTTGTTCATGAATGAGGGAAGAATGGAGCGGGAGATCGACAGGTGGGTTGGTGTTGCGTCTGCAGTGATGCAAGCGCCATACCAGTCTGTCGTGGTGAAGCGAGAGCTGAGTCTTTTGGCTCAGCTCTCGATTTACCAGTCGGTCTATGTTCCTACCCTCATCTATGGTCACGAGCTTTGGGTAGTGACCGAAAGAACGAGATCGCAGATATAAGCAGCCGAAATGATTTTCCTTCATAGGGTGTCTGGGCTCTCCCTTAGAGATAGGGTGAGAAGCTCAGTCATCCGGTAGGGACTCAGAGTAGAGCCGCTGCTCCTCCACGTCGAGAGGAGCCAGTTGAGGTGGTTCGGGCATCTGGTTAGGATGCCTCCTGGTCGCCTCCCTGGTGAGATGTTCCGGGCATGTCTCACTGGGAGGAGGCCCAGAGGAAGACCCAGGACACGCTGGAGGGACTATGTTTCTCGGCTGGCCTGGGAACACCTTGGGATTCCCCTGGATGAGCTGGTCCAAGTGGCTGGGGAGAGGGAAGTCTGGGTCTCTCTGCTTAGGCTGCTGCTCCCGTGACCTGACCCTGGATAAGCGGCAGAAAACGGATGGACGGATGGACAGACTTTCTTATATGTCAGTAGGGATGCCTGACTGGCACCACTGAACTTGATTTCATGAAACCATCAAATTATGTCCCTTTTTATTTTTATTAACCTTTCATTTAACCAGGCAAATCCCATAGAGATCACATATCTCCTTTACAAGGGTGGTCTGTGCCTGAAGGCAATGAGCAATTTTTGGTTTGTGGGAGGAGACCGGAGTACCCAAAGAGAACACATGCAAGCACGGGTAGAACATGCAAATGCAGCACAGAAAGACCCCAGGTCTGAATCAGGGATCGAACCCAGGACCTTTAAAGTTCAAAGTAAAATAATTATTCTGTTGTGTACAAGTCTACACTACAGGATTATTTCTTATTACAAACCTACATTGTGATTGTCATATGATTATCGTGGATGTTGCCATTCAGGTAGCAGGACACGATTTACTGGGTCCTTCAAATCATTCAAATCATTCAGGTAATAAATAGATTTACATTTTATTTTATTATTATTTTATTACATTTATAGATTTGCATTTCCAATAGATGATACTCAGAGAGCCAGAGCATGGACAGTCACTGCTCTGTATCTCGAAGCCCAGATGGTTATTTGTTGTCTCTTCTACTTGCCAGGAGAGCTAACTATATTAACTATCACAGCTGTCTACACACTGTACCTGCTCTAACTAGTTGGTGAACAACATTCATTAGTGAGTCTCCAGAATGCCTAGTAACTTTTCTGGGGTTCTCAGCTTCCTCGTGTGAGTTTTGAACATGTTCAAAGATTTGTGACAATTTTTGTCTCAAAATTATCACAACGACATTGGCAGCATCTCCAATCCACCTCAGACACCTGAATTGTATTGTGGGTTTTTTAACCCTTGAGCTGTTTTTGACATTTGGTGTTGGCTGCCAGGGTGGATACAAAAAATATACTCAGCCAAGAATGCAATTTTGCAAGGTAAGCACACTAAAACAGCCTGCTCAAAAAGCAGGTGCACTGTTTACTTTTCACTTGATCTGAAACAATTGGTTCACTGAGACTGCAATAGAAAATCCCCACCCCCCATTCTCTCAGTTTTGAGTCTCCTAATAAATAACCTTGACATTAGTCTAACCCTCAGTCAGCTTTATAGTCATCAGCAAATTTCAGATCTGTGTTCCCTATGTTTAAAGACTGTTTTACATCATTTGATCCAATTTATTAAATGTTATTAGATCAATTAATACATTGGTTTGTGTTGTTGAAACATCAAAAATTCCAACAGAACAGTACCATGACACACGTAGGCCAATCAGACTACCTGTTTCTGTATTTCACACCAGCTTACATTCTTTTCAGAAAGAAATTCAAGTGTTTTACAGAATACAAAACTCAATTCCTGGCCTGGAAATGCCCTCAGCCTTCTAAAAGTAGGTTAGGACATGAGCAATGCCAAGATGGGTAAAATGTTGGTGGAGGTGACCAACAAAATATTATGATCAGCCAGTTTGCAAGTTCTGCACATAAAAATAGGTCATGATTTTTTTTTAGAATGCGGTTGCTGGTCACTTGGTTACAAACACTAAAAAGTCAGTATCGCAACTGAAAATTTGTCAGTTTCACTGCAATTTTGACTGCAACAGTCACACCAGTATGAAATACTATCTTAAGTATCAGCCATTCCACCTTGTAGTAGAATGTCCAAAATGTACATTAAAAATTCTGACAAAAATTAAATGACATGGGGAAAAAAACAGGCATAAATAACCGAAAAACTTCAATGTGGCACATCACAGGGTCACACAATAATGCAACAAAAATGCAATTCAGTTCAGTTCAATTCAATTCATTTTCTATTCAGTTTATTTACAAAGCGGCAAGTCACAACATTCATCGTCTCAGGGCACTGTATACGGAAAACAATCTGAAGAAGCCAGCAGATTGTGTTGAATCACTTCATCACTGTCTCCCATCCTACGCAGCACATTGGTGACAGTGGAGAGGAAATTTTCACTTTTAACAGGAAGAAACCTCCAGCAGAACCAGAACCAGGCTCAGGACAGGCGGCCATCGGCCTCGACCAGCTGAGTTCGAGGGACAGGAAAGAGACACAGAGGGACACAGGACTGGTCCAGGTGTATTTTCTTCTGGAAGAGAGGCAAATAAAACACATTACTGACAGAAATAATTAAAACAAACATGTAGAGGAGAGTAATTAAAGAAAGCAGCAGAGTGAGGAAATGTGCTCAGTTTGTGCTCCAGCAGTCTACGTCTATAGCAGCAGAAATGAAGAATAATTCAGGAAAACTAAATCTAACTATAAAATTTATCAAAAAAGAAAAGTCTTCAGTCTAATCTTAAAAGTAGACAGAGTGTCAGCCTCACGGACAGAAACTGGAAGTTGTTTCCGCGAGAGGAGCTTGATAACTGAAAGCTCTGCCTCCCATTCTACTTTTAGAAACTCCAGGAACCACAAGTAAACCTGCAGTCTGAGAGCGAAGTGCTCTGTTAGGAAAGTATGGAACAATAAGATGTTTCATATATGATGGAGCTTGACTGTTAAGAGCTTTGTATGTTAGGAGTAATATTTTAAATTCTATTTTGAATTTGACAGGGAGCCAGTGGAGAGAAGCTAAAACTGGAGAAATATGATATCTCCTTCTAACTCTCATTAAAACTCTAGCAGCAGCATTTTGGATTAACTGAAGACTTCTTAAAGAGTTTTTGGATGCCCAGATTATACATACATACATACATACATACATACATACATACATACATACATACATACATACATACATACATACATACATACA
>NW_013952587.1:371820-380974 GCF_001266775.1 Austrofundulus limnaeus | reverse complement strand
GTGTATGTTTAATTCTGTTTCTGTTTAGATAAAGACTTAGATTATGTTTTATTTGACTATTTAATATTCTCTTCTTTTTTTCTTTTATCTTTTACTTAATTTTATCTTAAGTTTATCTTATTGTTACTTTTAAATTATTACTTTTGGATGGGAGGTTGCTTTCTAAGCCCAATTAGGTTTTTCTTACCCCTCCAGCACATTTTCTTGTTCTGTGTATTTCTTTAACAAATGTTTTTTTTATTTTGTTGAGTGTGTACATAAGTAACCAAACAAACAAACAAGCAAACAAACAAACAAACAAACAATAAAGAATTACAGTAATCCAGCCTAGATGTGATAAATGCATGGATCAATTTTTCTGCATCATTTTTGGACAAAATATTTCTAATTTTAATGATATTACGCAGGTGGAAGAAGGCGGTCCTGGTAATATTTTTAATGTGGGGGTTAAAAGACATGTCCTGATCAAAAATAACACCAAGTTTCTGTGCATTAGAACTGCAGGCCAGTTTAATGCCATCCAAAGGAGGTGAAAGGCTACAAAGTTGATCCCTAAGATGTTCAGGTCCAAAAACCATGACCTCTGTCTTATCTGAGTTTAGAAGCAGAAAATTAAGAGTCATCCAGGTTTATGTTTCTGTAAGACAGGCCTGTAGTTTAAGTAACTGATTTGATTCATCAGGTTTCATGGATAAATATAACTGAGTATCATCAGCTTAATAATGGAAATTTATCCCATGATGTTTAATAACTTTACCCAATGGAAGCATATATAAAGTAAAGAGGATTGGTCCAAGCACTGAACCCTGAGGAACTCCATGACCAACTCTGGTGTAAGAAGAAGATTCATTATTAAAATTAACAAACTGGAATCTGTCAATTAAATATGATTTAAACCATTCATAATCAAACCTGGGGACATTTTAAAATCTCCATGAACTCAACCTGCAGGTTTTGGACCATGGAAGGATATCAGAGTCCTCATAGAAAATCACCACATGATGGGGAGTAATACCCTACACAGAAAGACCCCTGCTGAGCTTTAAATCTGTGAAGCAACAGAGCTAACCCTTTAGTGCAGCCTAGTAAGCTGCTTCAGCCCTTCAGGGTATCTTTCTTTTGTTGTAAATAATTACTTATTTGTCTGTGTCTGTGTTTCTGTTATACACATCGCAGAAAAATTTTTTTTCTAAAGGTGTTATAAAGTTTTAAATTCGACTATTCTGATTAATCTCCATTTATCTTTTCCAGCTAATTGTCTCAGTGATATCTTCTGTCACCACGTTTGAACATAAGGTGTAGAATATTGGCCAATAAATACTTTACACAGCTTTTTTATCCCTAAGTGCCATTTTCTCATCCATTTTGACCAGAAGGCTTTTTACCCATCACTCATGTGTGTCTCTTTCCTGAAATGTGTGACTGGACTTCTTTAAGAAGAGCCTTTCAAATGTTGTTTTTCTCATGGAAGCACACAATTTCATTTTATATGTGACTGATTTTATTTTATATGTGACTATATGTAACACTGGACTCTGTGCTGCTATAATGATAAATTGTTACATTTCTATTTATTTTGTTTCAGTTTTCAAATTGGAGTCTTCCTGTAAGTCATTAATGTTTCGATGCCCTGATGGTTCATGTTTGTTGCTGGATCTTAACAGTAGGGAAGAGAAACTGTAAACTGATGGTAGACATTTGTTGAATGGATGGTATTAGTGAAAAGCACACATTCAAACTGGACTGAGATCTGGTGGCTGTGGAGACAATAGGAGTTCAGTGAATCCAGACCCATCAGACTAGGCAATGTTTATCTAATCTCTTCTTGTCCAATTGTACTGAGCCTCCGTGAACTGTAGCCTCAGTTTCTTGTTCTTATCTGACAGGGGTGGCATCCAGTGGTTTACAGAAGTAAACAGGTCACCATCTGTAGAAGCTTCATGTTAGCATGTAAATTCTGAATTTGTTGAGCAACCAGAGCTGATACTCTTGTTTAGTTCACTGTTTACATTTTAACCTGCCTCTGGTCAGCAGCTCTGGTGAAGTGTGTATGAATGGAACGAGAGCGACGCAACGTGCTCTAAATAAAACAAACAAAAATTTCAATCCACGTTAGTAGTGACACAGTCTGACACCATTAGCCTCCATTGACCATGAAAATATGCAAATTAGATTTTTGAAAATAAATTTGCTTAATGGAAAAAAACTTGTGTTTTAAAAAAATTGTTTTTGCGCAAGGATGAGGTGGTTTTTCAGCCGTATCGAAAATGGCGTTTTTCTCAAAACTGCAATGGAAACACTTTTTTTGCATCACGAGAGTCATGTGACCAAGAACCAGCTGTTTCTACTGGCAAAAAAGACGAAGAAGAAGAAGACAACAGGAAGTAGAAGTAATAGTAAAATCACAGAAGTAGTAAAAGAAAGTGGTAAAATCACCGACTACAATTTCCCAAAAACACAACATACGTAGCCGCTCCCAAGTATAAGGGGCTTGTCACTCAAAAGCCTCGATAAAAGATGCCAACATCTCCTCTGATGGCTGATCATGAGAGCTAGTGTCGTGATAGCAATATGCATGTGTTTACATCCGTTTCCACCATGTTTGTAATGACTTATTGCAAGAACAAACATATTCACACATGATTGTAATAGTATATCTTACCTGATGGAAAAATGGCAATGGCAAAACTGTGTTTTTTCAACATTAACAGAATATCTACAGTTTTGTGCACATTTGCAATGGAAACGCAGCTACTGTTACTATCAGATGTTTCAGTGGATTCTCAGTCATCCAGGACATTGGATATTCAAAGAAAAAGATGAAGCAGCTGGACTTCTGTTCTGTAGCTGAACATGTGGAGTTACACGATTTAAACTGCATGACTCGAGGTTAGTATCCTTATTACTTGGATCGATTTGTACACCCCCACCTCACTGATGTAAAAGTCTGATGAAATGCAACATGAGCGTTTATATTGAGGTTTGCTTTCACAAATACAGTATAATATATATATCTGATTTAGTACTAGGTACATCTCTAGTCAAAACAGTTTCAGGCAGATGGCATACACTTCTCTGCTACATTTCCCAAGATAAATGCCACAGTTGATCAGCTTGCTAAACTAAACTTACCAGGGACCTCATACATCAAAAAGAGTGCAGCTGTCATAATAAACACTGACATGGTGACACATTTGGAGAAGTGTGGTGCCCAAGAAATTCAGATGTATCAAACCATATACACGCATGTTTCTACAATACTTTCATTCATGCGTCCCAACAAAAGTGAAATTGCAACCTATTCTCACTTCCAAGTCGTCACATATTGACGCTTTTCCAAGGTTCCCTCTGAGTCCGATTTTGACGCGTCGGTTACCCCCCTCGTGTCAGTTATTGACAAGATGGGGCAAAATCCATTGTCATAATTTCAGAAAGTGTGGACAATGCACAAAAACTAACCATCCCAAAGCCTAAAATACCTTTATTCACTATAGACTAGGGTTGGGCAATATTGGCAAATAAATTTATCACGATTAATTGTGGTATTTAGCCGATAATGATTAATTTGACGATTAATCCCCTGGAGTCCCTGGACACCCTCTTGTCCTGGTCACATGACCAATTTAGTGGGAAAGATTTGCTCACCATAAAAATCTGTTCCAAACTGTGTCAAAATTACAGACTTCAGGCTATACATCTAATTTTAAATTGTGTTGATAGATAAATAAATTACAGAACTTTCTTTTTAATGTTCATCATATTTGAAGCTGAGAGGAGCAGCGAGCGGACTCTGTCTGCTGGCATTCATCGTATTAATCGTCAAGTGCCAAAAAATAATCGATTAATGTTTTTCTGACGATTAATTGCACACGATACGATTATGCCCAACCCTACTATAGACATCCTGTCCCTGACCATAGTACCTAAAATAACCATCAACCCTGATTCCTGAAATTAACCATTTTTAGAAAGTGTAGGAAATTCACGTCAACTACGTTAAGCCTAAAATTACCTAATATTCACCAAAGACATCCTGTCCCTGACCCCACTACCTAAAATTAACCATGAACCCTGATCCCTAATATTAACCACGGACCCCAAGTCAAAGACTCCTATATTTTGCTTCCCAACGCGTAAACCTGGACGCCGAGGGAACACGGAAATGCCTGGTGCATCAAAAACTGATGCGACGGGAGTACCTGACGCGTCAAAATAAGACGCAGAGGGAACCTTGGAAAAGCATCAATGTGACGAGTCAGGAGTGAGAATGTGTTAGAAATTGACAACATGTGGGACACCTCACCTGACAGACCTCCTTTGAAAAATCTAAAATAGATGCAAATATGTACTGCATGTGTGATCCTCTTTTTGCTTGATCAGAAATTATTTCTAGATGTAGGAAGAAAATTATTTAAATTGTAGTGTTCACGCCCATTTCACCTCATCTCATCTCGCCATGGTTGACCTTTGACCACCTGAGGTCAAAGCTCTCTTCTCTCAGACTGAACTGTTTCAGTCCTCACCAGAGGACTATAAAAAATAAGCCTTTCATTCTCTCCTTTCCCCTGGGAAAGATCTTGTTCTCAAGAAGTTGTCATTCTGCTGATAAAAACAAGTCAAAACAAACACTCTGTTACTGTTGTTCCTTCATCATGTCTAATTCAAATGCTTAAACACTTTAAAATATGTTTGACTTTTGTCTTTACTTTTTAAGTGCTCTTTAATAATAGTTATTTTATAGCTATGCATTTGTTTTTATTTGTGTTTAGAAAATGTTTAAAAATTATGAGTTAGTGTTAACAGAATATATTCTAATCAATGCTTGTATTTTTCTTTTTACATCTTCTGTTTTTAATAAACATTACTTAATCATTTTATTAGTTTAACAATGTTTATTAGTTTACTAATAAGAGTTCATAATTAATCATTAGTTAATTGAAATATTAATCTAATGTTATTTGAGTTGCATTACTATGCTCATACAGTTCGTGTGTTGTTTTTGATGTTCTTAACCTTGGGTCTTTTACACACACACACACACACACTTGGTTTGGTTCTCGTGAGAACTCTCCAACACACTGACCACCTGCAGATAACACCCCTACACAAACTCCTTCCATCTTCAAAACCTTACAGTTACTTCCTGTTCGTCAGTCTTGTCTGTTTGCCCTGCTGGGCCTGACACTGGTCGTCTGCCCAGCTGCCTCACTCTTTTTCTATACTGGAAACCTTGCAGCATAATTTGCTCTTTTCTTACAAGGAAATAACTTTATGTTGAAATACCATTTTTGTGTCGGGCTGCTAAGCCTTGCTAAGCGTAAAACCTTATTTATTATCCATCCATCCATCCATCCATCCATCCATTTTCTGTACACGCTTCTTCCTTTTCAGGGTTGCGTGGGTCACTGGTGCCCATATCCAGCAGTCACAGTGCGAGGGGCGGGGTACACCCTGGACAGGTCGCAAGTCCATCACAGTGGAAATATCATCCTGCTGTGAGTTTTTAAAAGTTCCAGGTCGACCTGCCGGTTCTGAAAGGCCGAGCCCAGACGAAGCCTCTTCCTATTCGGCTGACAAAGGAGTGCTACGGTGTTTGTCATTCATCAGGTAGATGCCTGGTGAAAGTCTCTGTCTACCTGCCTGCTTGGAGGGGCCCCTGGCTACTGTAAAGCTGAAACGCTGGCTCTTCTTGGTCCCAGGCCCATTCGCTCACAGCCGAACATAATCTAACCTTAAAACCTTTAAGCTTTAAAAGACATATATGTGACCCATCATATCAAAACGAAGATTAAGTCTAAAAATTGTATGTGGAGAAATAGGCAGATGTAGTGTTTTGAATAAAATGCTTGCAAAAATTACAGTTTGTCAAAATCTAACAAATAAACGTGTTATCAATATATCATTTCAATGAAATGTCTGAAATATTATCCTAAAAAATTTTTTGAAGCACTTTTTTGAGCAGCAGCAACTAAAAACTCGATTTTCAGGAAAAACGCCTTAAAATGTTGAGATTTTCCCTGTGAGCTAGCAATGTTTTTGTTTCTTTCCAGATGGGAAATCTCAATATTCAAATATTATTTGACGTTTCTTTTTTTCATATGACGTAAGAAATCTTCATTAAAATTACATAAAATTAGGATTTAGACCAAATATTTATGTATTATTGTAACCAACAAGACAAATTAAATAATATCTCTGGACCTACTAATGATATCAGGATGATCTAAGTATCAAAATGTAGCTTTTAAAGCCAGGAATCTGAAAATATGATTAGGTCATTTTGACCATATTTGACTTAATCCTCATTTTGATGTGATGGGTCCCATATTTGTTATCTGTTGTTTGCCTTCTCTGTCTCTGTCTCTCCCACTCTCTCCCTCATACATACATACGCACACACCTACATACACACACACACACATACACTGACCTAAATGTACATAAATGAA
This sequence comes from Austrofundulus limnaeus, assembly GCF_001266775.1. NCBI lineage: Eukaryota > Metazoa > Chordata > Actinopteri > Cyprinodontiformes > Rivulidae > Austrofundulus > Austrofundulus limnaeus. Next base: position 374,525 of record NW_013952587.1, on the reverse strand, counting down.
TCTGCTTTTGCTTAGCTGAAACTGTTAGACAAATTGCTTCAAAGTATAGGAACCAATAGAAACGTAGTGAGAGCCCATTCATTGTTTGGTTGTTGTATATTAATCACACATTAATCACTCAATATTACTCTCTTTAATAAAAGTCTGTTAATTTTAACTGGCCAAAATAAACCAGAACGACTTTGTGTGTTTTCTGTGTTTTGTGATTGATTGATTCGTTTTGTTCAACAGATACCATCTTCGAACCGGGGAGAGAAACTCTCAGTTAGAACCATTTTCATGATTTTGACAGGGGGTTATCTCTACAAAATAGAATGTGAGTGAGACTCTCCTAAAGAAGTAATGGGATGGAAATACATTTTTCACACTCATGCACAAAGGTAGAGTGATTGTTGGTAAAGCTATTGTTGGCATTTAACTGAAGCGGATACAGATCTGGCACCAGCGAATTTCTGAAGCTGCAATATTTCCAACTTTCTGCTCAACATAACTATTGTAAACAAGGAGGAACACGGGGAGTTTGATAGAACTTAAAGGTGTATTTTTTAAATAGTTGATGTGAAGAAACAAGTCGCTGCATCATCAGTGTTTCAGCCACAACACAGAGGAATTTGATCAGTCTGGGTATCACATGAATTAAGTCGTCCCATTCAGCTGCATGGCTCGGCTCAGGGATGACTGTGATACGCTTTTGGTAGTTAGTTGGTGCAAAGCAATGTAAAGCTGGACGGACAAGTCCTCTGTTTTTGTTATCTTTTAATTAAATTGTAAATAAAATGTTTCTGCACTGCTAGAAAACAATAACCCCCTCTCTCAAACTGGAGTGGACTGGTCTCCAAGCTGGAGGAGCTGCCTTAAAGGAACAGCATCAAAACCAGCTGCTTTGAGACACATATCAGAAAAGCTATGAAAGAGGAGCTGGTAAAATTACAAGGAGGAATTCAGACCAAATCATTGTAGTTCCACTTTATAAAGACCCCAACTGTATGATTTAAAAATGAAAAGGAAGGGTTTAAAAGCATGATATGTCCACTTTAAGTAGAGACATGATGTTTATAGTAAATGACTACAAGATAGAACTCAACCGTTGCTGATGTCCTCCATCGCCATTCAGTAGTGACCAACTGTTAGCAGTTTTGTTGGAATCACACGGTCTGTTTGTGAAGAGGGCTTTTTTCAGGAATATGACCTGTTAGGTCGTAAAACAGACTTCTGAGTGTTTTTAGGATCTTGTCAAAAAGATTTCAGCGTGTGGAATAAAGTCAAATTATTGATGAACTGAAGGTAGACCCAACAGGAGTTAATATTTTAGGTTTCATTCACAACTGGCCAGCTTCATCACTCACACCAGCTACAGAATTCTGTCCTACCTGCTGACCTGTCTCTGCCTCTCATCAAGCTCCTACATCAAGAGACATAAAAATGGATTAAGCATTGTTTTTTTTATTGCCACCTGAAGTAAGTCAGCTTTAAAAAGTCAAGAAAATAGCATGAAATAACATCAGTAAATAGCAGATGACACATTTGCTCTTGTTTTATTGGTGGTTGTGATCCAATGGTCAGAGAATCAGAATCATTTTATTTGTCATTTTACAGAGCACAACCCATCCAAAAGAGACAAAAATAACATACATGGAGGGACAGGTGTCTGAGGCTGCAGCCATTGAAAAGCACTGCTCTTGCATTAAAGAAAGACAAAAAATATCAAATGAGAAGAAGATGAGGGATAAAAACAAATCTCACACTGTGTCCATGCAAGGACACAGTATGAGGACTTCTGCAAAGAGCACATTTAAGCTAGCCAAGGAGGTGAATTGAGAGGGGTGGGGGTATTTGAAATGTTGTTTGTATGTGTGTGCATCTGTAAAATAAGACCTTGAAACTACACCCTGACAGTCCCAACCAGCCATAGTTAGGAAGTGATGTAGTGCTCTTCAGGTTGACTTGATAGCTCCAAGACACCAGTTCATAAATGTGAGTGGGAGAGGGGATGGTGGGCACAGAGAGTCTGTTTACATAACATCCAGTAGAGTTTGAGATATCCAGCCTTCAGGGATGACATGTGTGAGCCAGATTCAAATAAACACAATTATTTTGATACAGGCCGACACTTGATTATATGCCCACCTTAAAGTCTCACCAGGACCTTTCAATGGCCAATTCCAATCGTCCGAATTTCTTGGTTGTTCTCGCCTCAGCGAGAGTACAACTTCTCTAAGATCTATTCCATTCTGCCAGTGAGCTCCGGAACCACAACTGGTCTGCAGCCCTCAGCAAGGATCCAGTTTGCAGTTCTGCTCCAAAAACATCTGAGTGTTGACAGCTCAGCACATTCTGTCACACAGGTCAGGCAGCTTCATCATGGCTCGAACAGCTGCAGACACTTACCAAATTTCACGATAAGCCAATAAGCAGAAATCCTGCTATCAATAATCCATATATATATATATATATATGTCACGATCTGTGTTTATTTTCTTAGTTTTCTAGTGTTTTTCAGTGTTCCCCAGTGTGTCACAGCGCAGCTGCTCCCTGTCTGTCTGATTGTCACCCTCGTGTTTCTCCTCAGGTGTTTTGTGTTTCAGTAATTAGTTTTCTGTGTATTTAAGTCCTGTCCTGTCTCTGTCTTTCGTCGGATCATTGATTGTTTCATGTGTTGTGTCGGTCCTTACTCCTTGAGCTTTGTTCCCCTCGTGCTGATGATC
>NW_013952587.1:362015-369761 GCF_001266775.1 Austrofundulus limnaeus | reverse complement strand
ATATAATAGTTTTAGGTCAAGTTTAAGTTTTATTTTTGTTTTCATCTCATGCCGTGTTTTTAGCAGCTCTTGTCCTCATCCTTGTCACAGCCCTGCCCCCCCTCCCTTCACAGATCCTCAGTTAATCAGCTCATGCAACTCACCTGTGTCCCTCTGTATTTAAGCCAGCAGTTTCCCTCAGCACTCTGCATTTAAGCCAGCAGTTTCCCTCAGCACTCTGCCAGTTTATCATCAGCCAGTCTATGATTCACCAGCACTCTTGTCCCATGTCCAGTTCTGGTCTCAGCTCCTCGACCCCCTTCTTGTCCCTTGGATTATCGCCTCTTGCCTCAGCGTTTGTCGGATACCTTCTGCCATCTGCTCCTCTGGTAATGACCCTGGTTCTGTTTCTCAGACTCCTGCCCGTCGTCTCTCCCTTGCTCTGCACCACGACACCTCAGACTTCCTGGTTCTCGACCCCTGCCTGCCTCCTGGCTTCAAGATTTAAGTTTGCTCCTCTTAACCTGTCGTATTCTTTGATCCCTCTGTGTATGACCCTTGCCTGTCCCTGGACCCCGAACCTGTTACTTGGACCCGCAACACTCCCAAGGATTGTCGGTGATGTCATCGCGTTGCTCTGGAACCAGACAGTTGGTGTTTCCACACGGAGGCTTCCAGTTGACACCAGGTTGGTGGCTAAAAATACTAGTGTTTTTTTTTTTTTGTCCCAGAATCTTACAGCCACTAACCTATTTTTGTCTGTGTCCAGAAAACCGGACCCACACACCTGGGTTGCTCCAGCTCCACACCAGCAATTTTAATTAACTTGTAAACCTTTATCCTTTTTTTTTTTTTAAAAAATCAGAGCTCAAACTCAGATCCTTAATAATACATACGTCCTTGACGGACACATTATCTTCCACTTCCTCCAAGAATCTATATCCTATCAGGACAAGAGGGCTCTCCTTTCCCCAGTCTCCTCATTAGGGTTGGGCAATATTGGCAAAAAAATTAATCACGATTAATTGTGGTATTTAGCCGATAACGATTAATTTGACGATTAATCCCCTGGAGTCCCTGGACACCCTCGTGTCCTAGTCACATGATCAATTTAGTGGGAAAGATTTCATAAAAATCTGTTYCAAATTGTGTCAAAATTACAGTCTTCAGGTTACACATCAAATTTAAAACTGTGTTGATAGATAAATAAATTGCAGAACTTTTTTTAATGATCATCATATTTGAAGCAGAGAGGAGCACCGAGCGGATTCTGCCTGGTGGCATTAATCGTATTAATCGTGAAGTGCCAAAAAATAATCGATTAATGTTTTTCTGACGATTAATTGCACACGATACGATTATGCCCAACCCTACTCCTCATGGAGAAGATTTGATCAATAGTTAAGAGACCAGCTGACCAGTTCCCTTTAAGTTTTGGAAGAGATGCTTGAGAGGCTCCAAAGCATGCAGGATAAATAAGGAAAGGTTGTTGAAGAGAGGAAAATGTGTCCGCCTTCAACAAAAGCAAAAGAAAAACGTATCTAATTTTTAAAAAAATTGTCCTCAGACTACACTGTTGGATGCTGAAAATACTAAAACTCTACAAAACTTGCAGTATTGTTTTGGGACATTATTTTATACTTTAATAAAAATACCAAAAACTTTTTTTGATGGGATCATTTTATGTTGATACACTCTGTGCACTATTGACTTTTGTTTACTTTGTTCAGGAAGTAATTTGCAGAGAGGATCATATAGAGAATATTTCAGGATAAATAAAACCTTAAGGCAGAATAGTTAAATAAATCCACGATAAGCACAGTTAAGTTGAAACATAGAGGCAACAAGCGAAAACAGGTCACTCAAAGTTCCAAGTCAGTTCAGTTTTTTTATAGTGCCAAGTCACAACAGTCATCTCAAGGCACTGTACTATATAAAAAAGCCCATTAGTAAAAGTTATCAACCTAAGGAAGCCTGTGGGTCTTTTTATTTTAGCTTAATCTTTAATTTGTCATATCCTATCCTGAGCAGCACATAAAATGCAGGAATAGCATTCAGCAAGACTTGTATTCAAGAGAGATGTTCTGTTTTTAAAATGTATTTGGAGCAGACAGAGCAAGACTGAACCAAAAACTGAGAATAACATAAAAGATATTTTTTGCCAAGAGGTTAGGACCATTTTACCTAATTTGTGCCGATTATGTGAACTACTGTCTGTGTTGGCTCTGTGCTAGCTTTGGTTTCAAAATTGTGAGTTTGAGTCTTGCTTCAGGACTCAAAAGTTGAACATATTTTAAACTTTATCTTATCTGTAGTTGCTCTCGTCACCCCTGCACCCCCAGAAAAAAAAAACTGTTAATCTGGAGTATTGTTGCAATATTATTACTCAAAATTAAATTAGAAATCAGATCCAGAAAGCTGTGTACCTGATTTATTTTTTTACAATTGAAAACAAAAAATACATTTTGATCAGAGCAGGAGGTGTTTCTCTGGTTTCATTATAAAACCAAACCTTTTTAATGAGACATAGGGAGGGAGAAAAAAACAACTTTGTGCACAAACTCTATTAAATAAGCAATGACTATCATTTTCAGAGAAAATGTGGCACAAATTGAAACATTTGTGTTGACATTGATTCAGGAAGTTAATGTCCACCCCACTAATATTTATGCTCAGGAGCTGCTTCCAAAGCTGCATGTTTGAAAAAAACATGTATTTTCTCCTTTCAGTTTTTAAACAAATGGATATCTTTGGCTCGGGATGGGTTTGATCTGACTAAATACTGACTGAGTCCATAAAGCAACAAATTCATCAGGTGATAAAATTCTGCAGCCTGATGTCATAAAAGAGTACAGTGATAGTATTTTATCATTTGGTGTGTACATATTATTAAATTAAGCCAAAACGTTTTACAGAAGTGGCATGGTTTTAATTTTAATGACATCATAGGCTTCACTCTTCAAACACATTAACTTCTGGCTGACAGAGCATGAAGAAAAAAATGATTCTCTTTTTGTTATTATTTACTGAGTAATGACCAGATCATAAAATATTCAGTTTTCACAATAAAATTATAGCATGTTTGAACATGCCTCTGAATGTCACACAGGATACATCTAACTGGAAGACAGATAAGTACCAGATTTCCTCATCGGTACATGAGATGAATAAAACTATATTCACAGCAAAATATTGTGTAAGTAGAGGGCTGCAAGTGGGACTACTTATTTTATTTCTTGGCACACTCTCCCTGCCTTCACTGCGTCTTGTAATTAAAAGTTTAAAAAGTTTCTCAATTCCTTCTTTAGTCTTTCTTCCAGATACTAGAGGGCAGGCAGATGTTAGGGTTTGACTCCAGCGTGATCAAAAGTGTATCCTCTCTCTAAATGATGCAATTAGTATTATGTTCTCCTTAAACTTACAGAAACATGTGGTTATGCCTTCCAGGTTGTACAGTTCAATAATATTGCAAAGCTGAGAGGAATTTTTAAGATGCAATGTGCGAATGTTTTGGTTGCATTTTAAATATTGTTTTGCCTGCTATTTATCAACATTATAAAACAAAGGTAGAACGTCAGATAAAATACCAATCATGAGAGCAAGACATTTATAATAAATTAAATGATTCAGATGATTAATATAGCTGTTATCTCTCACTTTCCATTGTGAGACGTTTCATCATCTGCATGTGAATTTAGCTTATATAACTGAGTTTCACAAAGTCTAAAAGCTTGAAACTTCAGACTCTAGTTTAGAATTGAGAAAGCCTCATAACGAGGAAGCAAAATGTTTTCAACTACATAAAAGACGTCCAGTTGCTTTGATTTTTAATATTTTTTTTTGACAAGGCTCTGGATGTTCTTTTTTGACACACATTGCGTGGACATCAGGGGCAGTGCCACTTGACTAGCAGACTGGACTGGTGCTCCCCCTCCTCAAAAAGGGGGACAGGAGGGTGTGTTCCAGTTATAGGAGCATCACTGTCCTTTGCTGGGGACGGAGGGAGTCCGATTCTGTAGCCTCAGGATTCCATCTCTGCTATTTGCAGATGATGTGGTTCTGTTGGTGTCATGTCCTGATCTTTAGCTCTCACTGGAGCAGTTCACAGCAGAGTGTGAAGCAGACAATGATCAGCACCTCCAAATCTGAGTCCATGGTCCTCATTTGGAAAAGGGTGGATTGCGCTCTCTGGGTTGAGGATGAAGTTCTGCCTCAGGTAGAGGACTTGAAGTATCTTGGAGTTTTGTTTACAGTGAGGGAATAACGAAGCGTAAACTTGACAGCTTCTGTAGTATTGTGGACTCTGTACTGGTCTGCTGTGGTGAAGAGGAGCTGAACTGTTAGAAAAAGTTCTCTGTTTACCCGTCGGTCTACATTTGTACCCTTACCCACGGCCACAAACTTTGGGTAGTGACCAAAAAAAATGAGATTTTGGATACAAGTGGTCAAAATGAGTTTTCTCTGCAGAGTAGTTTTCCAATTTCAAACTTCTGGTCCTGTTTTGTCATGGAGGTTGTGCCTCAGATAAGAGGGTATGGATTCATGGCTTAGCACAGTTGCTGAACAAAATACTCCTAGCTGTTGCATTCAGGAACCATGGGAACTGGAAATGTCTTTAAAACTTCATTAATATTCTGTTTATAGTTGTTTAATTTTTACATCTCACCAACTCTGCATTGTGACATCTGTTGCAAGCTTTGAGGTGTATCAAAGGTAACATGACACTAATCCACAGAAAGTTTGTGTGATGAGAACTATTGAAATATTTTAAATGTTTTTCAGTTGTAGATTTGTTGTTGTGTTTGGGGCATAGTTATGCATAGTTGCATAATCCCATTTAGATCAACCTTTAGTTATTAGGCCTCACATTTGACTCTGGTAAACAATGAAGGGAATCTGTGATCAATAAATGGAAGTCTGAATAATATAGCAGAAAACCAGTTGAATCTCATCTAAAAAAATTATTCTCGTCTCTGACTCCAGTCAGCTCAAGCAGCACACAGTCAGAAGGCCTAAGAGTAAGAAGGCCTTATCAGGAAAGCCAAACAAAAGCCCAAGCTGTCCCAGGCTGATCTAAACAGAGCTGCCAGCTCAATGATTCAACCATAGATATGTGTAAAAGCTAGATAAGTCATAGCGGAGTCTCCGGCATCCTCACATGGTGGACATCATTGGGACGGGGAGCTCACCCACTCAACATGAATGTGTGTGGTGTATTTACTATTTAAATAACCATAACTTGGTCAAGTTTGATCAGATTTTCAAACAGATTTTTTTGTTGTAAAGGTGAGACATGTTGTTATAAAACTGCATACTTATAATGGGCATTCATTTAATAATTATGTTATTTTGATAGGTAAAGTAGTATCAGTATTTACACAGAATACATTTAGGTTACTTTTACAGGTATTTACAATAAAAAAAATAAAGCAAAGTTATACACAAGTCAAAAATAGTACAAAATAATAGTACTAGCAGTGGTAATTAATATGAAAGAACCCTGTTTTATATATTTTATACTTTTTTCCCTAGATATGCAAATATTAGCCTTTATAATTCTTTTACTTAATAAAATAGAGCCTTACAGAGAGAGAGAGAGAGATTTAAAATTCCTTTTATTTTACACTCCTTATGTCAGACAACAAAAAACAATTATAAATACAAACTCAAAAAAGGAAAAACTAAGGATGCCTCATCCAATGTACACAAAACATCATCAATACCCCACTTACATATAAACCCATCAATGTTCTGTGTTAACTTAAAAAAACTCAAACTCCACACGAATTCGAGCGATTATCAGTCTCTGAAATAAAAAACCAGCATCATCCGTTTGATGACCGTTCTTTTTGTTTCTCCTCGATAACCATATTGCCAATTTCGCAGTCTCAGAAATAAAATTCAAAAGAATGTGAATAGATTTCTTTCTTCCACAGTACCGTGGACCACAAATAAAAACACATTTAGAAAACTGTTCACCAAACCCACAAAACAAACAACCTAGAAGAACAAAAAGAGGCTTCAATCTTGAACATTCAACAAATAAATGAGATAATGTTTCATCTTGAGAGCAATAACAACAGGAAACACTAATGCCAGGATTAAGGTGTGCCAGATACCTGTTTGTAGCTATGGCCCCATGCACAATCCTCCACTGGAGGTCACCCACCCGTTTTTCAACGGGGGGGTTGTACAGGGACCACCAACAGCCTCTTGGGGTAGAGCTGGAGTCAAAAAACTCAAGCCACTTCGATACCCTCACTTCTGCCAGAGAGCGTAGATTCAGCACCTTCACACAGACATGGTACAAAACTTTCTTCYTCAGGCCTTCAAACCAACCCAAAGGTGTGTCTTGGAGAGACAACAACAATTCTGGTTCATCCTGCCACTGATCCACTGCAGGACAGATGATCAGGGAAGGAAACATGTACTCATATTCATCATCCCATTGGTCCGACAGAGCACTGTTAACAGCAAACGCTCTGATGGAAACTGGCAGAGATGCACAAGTTTCTTTAATCCTTAATGCGAGTCTGTTGGACCATACCTGTAGACTCTCCGTCAGACTGTCCACAGACAGTTTCATCAGATGGCCCAGCTTGACACAGCCTGCTTCCCTCATCTTAGATCTTAGCGTACCAGATGAGAGGAGGTGTGATGAGAGGAAACTGTTCTCAAACAGAGGCTCCTCAAAARCCCACATTCCAGGTGTTGACTCAGTCTCTCTCTCAAAGGTGAGGATCTTCCAAGCGTTTAGCACAGACTGGTAGAACAGGGTAAGACCAGACAAATCCATAGATCCTTTTCTCAGCAGAAAGAGATGTTTATCATATCCCATATGACCTGCTTTCCTCAGCAGAAGACGCGCCGTATCCAGCCATGGCAGTCCAACTCCATATAACAGTTTCTGCAGAGTTTGAAGCCTGAAAGCCACAATCCATGACATGATGTCAATAAGTCCTTGTTCTCCCTCCTCCACAGGTAGATACAAGGCAGCAGCTCTCACCCAATGACATCCAGACCAGAAAAAGTCCACTAGAGTCTTTTGGAGACGTTGTATAAGAGAGGATGGCAGCGTCAACACAGTCAGTTTATGCCAGAGGGCCGAAGCAACCAAGTTATTAACTACCAAAACTCTTCCCCTCTAAGATAGCTGAGGTAGCAACCATTTCCATTTAGATAATCTGGCACACACTCTCTCCATGACACCCTCCCAATTTTTTCTCAAAACAGCCTCCGTTCCCCAAAAAACACCCAAAAAATTTAAGCCCTGATCAACCCAGTGAATATTTCCTGGCAATACAGGGAGATTATTATTTTTCCATGGGCCGACTTTCAAAGCAGAACTTTTCTCCCAGTTTACTTTAGCTGAAGAAGCTTTTTCATAAAGCTCCAAACAATACTGAAGATCCATAATGTCATTCTGGTTCTTGATAAAAATGTTTATGTCATCAGCATAAGCAGAGACTGTTAAACTTTGACTATTAGGTAAACCTGGAAGAACAAGGCCAGTAAGGGTAGAGCGTACTTTGTGTAAAAAAGGTTAAACTACAATAGAGTACAATTGACCCGATATGGGACAGCCTTGTCTAATACCTCTTTGAACCTTAACAGGACGACTCAATCCTCCCCCGACTTTAACAACACACAACACTTCATTATATAATAAACCCAATAAAGAAATAAAGCCTTCACCAAATCCATATGCTCTTAATGTGGAAAAAAGAAAACAATGAATATTATTATATTATAATCGCAATATATTAT
>NW_013952587.1:356569-361365 GCF_001266775.1 Austrofundulus limnaeus | reverse complement strand
TTTTTTTGTTTTCCATAATTGCCAAAAGTTACTAAAACTTTGACAAAAGAAAAAAATCTTTAAGTAGTTTCGTATTAAAATGCCAATATGATCTGTATCTAATATTATTTGAACAAAGAAAATCCAAGTAAACCAGGTGATGATCAGAAAACCCAACTGGAGAAATTAAACAGTTGGACAATCTATTTCTATAAGTATCTGAGATATAAAATCTGTCCAACCGGGCCCCACTCACTGTCCCATCCTTCATTTTTACCCAGGTATACTGTCTATCCTGAGGATGTTTAGTCCTCCAAGCATCAACCAGGCCCAACTGTGCTGTCACCTCAGTTAGTTTAGAAGATGGTGGAGGATGAGGTTCTTCCCCAGTTCTGTCAGTTATAAAATTAGAAGTGCAGTTCCAATCACCCCCCAACACAACACACTCRTTTTGATTGGACTGCTGCAAAAAATTATACATGTCCTGAAAAATTTTAACTCTTTGATCCCCTTGATTTGGTGCATAAACATTCATAAAACAGAAAAGGTTTTTTTCTATTTCTGCCCTGATCACCAGGACCCTTCCTGGGACTAGCTCAGTATAAGAARTAACATTAATGTCTAAGCCTGGTGAGAATAAAACTGCAACACCAGCAGATGACCTGGTCCCATGAGACAGAAAATATTTCCCTTTCCAACTCAAACCCCACTCCACTTCATTTTCATGGTCTGTGTGTGTCTCTTGTAAAAACAAAACATCAAGATTCTTTTGTTTAATCATCTCCAAAACAACCATCTTTTTATGTGGATCCCTCCCACCATTGATATTTAAAGTCCCCACTCTGATGTTAYTCATGCAGATGAAAAAGAGAAGGAAGACAGACAGAGACAGTAGAGAAAAGGTCACCCAGTGCATCTTAATCATCATCTTATTTCTGAGTTTTCAGTCGCTTTGAACCTTTTGCATTAGTTACTGACAAATGTCTCCGGACGTTTGTCATGTGTTTTTTAAACGAAACCGTTTCTTTTCATACAACATTTCAAAACCAACTATTTTCTGTACCATTAATAAGCTCTTGATAAATTTTTCCGCATCAGGAAAATGATCAAGGACTTTAACTTGTTTTCCAAACGTTTCATCCAGAAAWTCATTAATTTCCTCCAGAGTGTACAAATCACCAGTAGATGTTTGTGAATCTGTGATTGAAACGCCGTCTGAGTCGCTGTCATACTCCATGTCCCCTACCTGTGCAGGTGAAGCTGCAGACTGATCCTCTGCAGCGCCACCTTCAGTTAACGCTGCAGTCTCAGCAACAGCACACCCAGCCGTCTGAACTGTTTCTACGTCCAGATTGCTCCCATCTGAGGAGTGTTTAGGAACATCAGTTCCAGTTTTCTCAGTATCCTCCCGTACAGCCCGTTTATTCAGACCACTGCTTCCCTCCCCGGCATCAGACCCAACCGGCGGAGGAGGAAACTCCCCACCCTCTTCAGGCGGAGGAGCTCCAACCACCGGCGACTCCTCTGCTCCTCTACTCTCCTCAACCTGAGCTTCCTGATTTTTGTRCGGACAAGAAGCCCGCTTATGTCCGACATCCCCACATTCAAAACATTTCATACTCCCAGTACTCGCATAAACCATGTAAGATCCTTCTTCATATTTCACTCTGAAAGAAACTTCTATCGTCGCTGTAGCAGAGTTTAAGAACATAAAAACCTGCCTCCTGAAAGACTGAACGTGTTTCAGTTTGTCATGTTTACATCCCAAACCAACAGTTTTAAAACCACTCGCAAGTTTCCCAAAGCGCTGGAGCTCCTTCTCCAACAAAGCGTTGGGAATGAACGGCGGCACTCCGGAGATAATAACTCGGGTGGAGGGCACCGCAAGCGGCGACACCTGCAGGTACTCTCCGCCTATTGTCACCCCACTGACAATCAGCTGGTTCACAAAGCGCTCCTCTTTCAAAAACATCACTACTCCCTTATTCATTCTGGAAGCATAAATTAAATTGCTGTGACCAACTAGATCACCAACCGTCAACAGAACCATTTCAACTCGTCGGGTCGGGTTGGATCCGAATCCCATTTCTCAAAGAGAGGGGCGGCGGCTCTGGAGACGCCATCCCGCAAACAAAACGCGCTACAAGCGCTGAAACTCAAAAATAGAAACCAAAACTTAGAACTAGAGCAAGTAAAAAATATTAGAAAATAAATACATGAAAAATGAAAGAAATCAAAAAATGTTTGAGACACTTTCACTCCCTCAGACTCACCACCTGTGGACTTACCACCACCACTCAGAGAGAGAGAGAGAGAGAGAGAGAGAGAGAGAGAGAGAGATGTGGGTATGTAAAGCACTATTTTATTAAGTAAAAGAATTATAAAGGCTAATATTTGCATATCTAGGGAAATATATAAAATGGTTCTTTCACATTAATTGCCACTGCTAGTACTATTTTGGACTTGTGTATAATTTTGCTTTATATTTTTAGTCGTAAATACCTGCAAAAGTAACCTAAATGTATTCTGTGTATATACTGATATTACTTTACCTATCAAAATAACATAATTATTAAATGAATGTCCATTATAAATATGCCATTTTATAACAACATGTCTCACCTTTACAACAAAAACATCCGTTTGAAAATCCGATCAAAATTGACCAAGTTATGGTTAATTAGATAGTAAATACACTACACACATTCATGTTGAGAGTGGGCAAGCTCCCCGACCCAAGATGGCCACCGTGTGAGGACGTCGGTCTCCATTGGCTAACAGCAGGGATGACTTATCTAGCATTTATGGATTCAACCTTTTAACATATGTCTCTTCCTGGTTACACCCCTGAAGGTGGGACCTTTTACATCGTGTTATGCAGACAGAACACACTGATAAGACACACCAACTCTCATTCTCTGTTTTAAGCCTTAGGGCTGCACTGATCAGAAAGTATGAAAATACAGTACTTGGTCTAACATTCAGTCAATCTGTTACAAAAATTCCTTCAATACTTTAATTTAAAGAAGAATTTGTGTTGGACTCAATGACTGCAAGATGCTCAGAACTTGTGGCTGCAAAACAAGCCCAAACCATCATGTCTCCACCGCTGTGCTGACTGTTACTGAGAGGTTTTTATGCTGATATGGGGTTTCTGGTTTTCTTCAAAATTTTAGTATGGACAAAAATCTTTACTATGGTCTTGTCTTTCAAAAGGAAAAATATTTCTTGGATTTTCAGCTGTCTAGTTTTCAAAGGAGACCTTTCTATTTGTAGGTATGGGTGTACTTGAAAACTCCATCAATATTCTTATGATTCAAAAGCCAAAATTATGCAAATGAAAAACACTAATTATGCCCACATCCACATGAGAAAGAATGACTGGGTTGCTAATGAGAAAATCAAAACACATTAAGGCCAGCCAAACGATTTTATTTTTCTTCAATGACTTTGTCTTATCAGGAACAGAGAACGTAAAGCAGAGAGATTAGCACCAGAGACGAAAGCAGAAAAAAAAGAAGACATGCTAAAAGACTGGATTTGAGTTCATTATTATTATTCATTCAAAATATACGTTTAAAGCTAGACAGAGCTCATTATTATTCACTCTGTGTTTTGTTTTTCTCTTATGTTGCAGCAGAAAGCGGACAGCGTTCCTCTGGCCTCAAATATCTAAAGTGTCCACGTCAAAGAGAGAATTAAAATGTCACTGACAGATAATAAGAAAAAACAACATGAAATAAACTCACCTTTCAGGCAACAGACTGAAACTGTGAGATGACAAATTGACAGTTTGGAGCATTTAGTTTCTGAATAATTAGCTAGAACCATAATTGGTTCTGAAAGGGTGTACATCCTGCTTCACACGGAGGTTTTCATGAATAATTTAGAAAAAGTCCAGCTCACCAGTTAGACACTGATGTATGTGGCTTCCTAACCACCCTTAGAACAACCAATAAACAATACATAAAAACACAAATGTATGATTGAAATTTTTGCCGCTGTAACCCTGGTGATTTGTTTAAGGTTTACTCTTATTAATATAAAAAAAACCTTATTTTAATGTCTTACAGCTGAGCCCACTGAGATTATTCCATTTGGCTCTGGTGCTACATCTCTGAAAGTGCTAATACCATTGTCTCCCCTTCACATATTACCCATGTGTTTCTGTGATGTGTTGAGATATGTGGCTGTAAGAAAATGAAGACCAAATTGTTTCTTTAAGTGTTTTAGAGTATAATTAGAACTCAAATACACAAAGAGTTGTTTATAATGAGAGATGCTATCTGTTGCAGTATTTGCCATGAATTTATTGGTCATTTTGAAAAATTCTGCACCATGAACATTTTAAAACCTTACATGAACCACAAAAATGTCCCACAATCCCATACTATGTCAGAACTGCCACTGTTTTGTGGTGTTTTTGGCATAATGCACTGCTTACATACAACACTGTTTACTGCAGCATGGGGTTATTATTTTGTGAAGTATGTGCATTGTAAGAGTACCACCAATTTGTATACAGTATTTTAGAACTGTTTGCATACTGTGTTTGATCATATGATGTGAACTAAGATGGTTGTAAACACATGAACACTCTGCAGCAGCATCACACAGGTTAATAAAATGCCACAACAATGAAAACATTGACATCCTACCTAACTCCATTCTTACACAACAGCACATGGTACCTTTCCCATGTTTTAACCCAATACTTACTGTATTCTTTGACAATGATTTTTGGTTTCTTATTATTTATAATCTATAATCGTCAAAATTACCAGAAATAAAAACTCCTCCAAAAAAAATATTTTTTT
>NW_013952587.1:345285-349016 GCF_001266775.1 Austrofundulus limnaeus | reverse complement strand
GGAGAGCCGTTAACCAATATGTAAATTAGCCTGCAGTACCGCTGCTCAACCCATTTGAGCAGCGAAAACACATTTTTAGACCAAATATTACAGATTTGTACATTTGAACAAATACGCACAAAAACATCAAAATTAGCACAGAAACAGTACTATATAACATTTTAGACACATTCTAGACAGTTTATCAGCTAAAAAAAGTTAATTTTGGGGTAAGCTACTCTTTAAAGGAGACAATGTTATCAAGGGAGCACAGATTAACAGGGAGTTCATTCCAGAGCCTGGGGGCCACAGAGGAGAAGGCACAGTCACCACGGGTCTTAAAGTGAGTGAGGAGAATAGGCATGGGACGGTATGAAATTATTACTGTATGAAAACCTTGGGCAAAAACAACACGGTTTCGCAGGATGACGGTATTATGATTACAGCTCTAAAAATTTTGTTTTGAAATTTTGTTTTTAAAAACAAAAAAAGAAAATAACTTTTCTATTACCATATTCAACTTTCTGATTTCTGTCTAAAGGCTCATTTTGTCTGCTCTTGAATCCTGTGCTGCTATTAAAAACTTCCAGTTGACAAAGTTAGTGAATTTTATTAGAATTAAAATGTAATAAAAAATATTTTAAGTAGTTTTTTGGCACAAAATTTCTATCATTTATGATAGTAATTTTCAGCAGTGCTTGAGTCCTTTGTTTCAGTCTGTGGGCTTTGCAGCGTTCTTGCTCTGAAGGACTGAAGGTCTTATAGTCATTGTTGAATAAACAGGCTTTTCAAAACCAATTACTTGTACAATAAATGATGGAGATTTGATTGTATAAAAGTGTTGTTTTAACTTTATGAAGGGCTTGTTAAAGTAGAAAATCCTATTTACAGTAAGAAAAGACAAACAGAGCATCTAGTAGTCGTTCTCTCTCACTGCTGACACTGATCTTTACTTTTACATGCAGGGAGGTGTTTCACTACAGTCTGCACCAAATACAGAAAATCTCTGAAGGTGACTTGTTACTTACTGAGTCTTTAATTCATCATGTCAGCTTAACTGAATCCTCAGTCATGCAAATCAGAATATTTGTCCGATAGAGATAATCGGATAATGGTAAAACCTCATCAGCAAATGACAGAAAAAAGATTCTCCTTACTGTCACCAGCTTAGAGCTGCAAATGGTTATTGTTTCATTTTTAGTCAAATTGATCCATTAAAAATAACAGCAATTAAACAAAAGTGTTCACATTTAATCCAAGCCAAATAAACAAAAACAGAAGATATAGTTTTTAGGTGTTTAACATTCATGTCTTTGGAGGCTATGAGACAGACTGAAGAGGTGATTTTACTGAAATATCAGGCATCGTATACTGTACATCACAATGCACTGCAGTGTTTTATGAAAATGTGAATAAAGTTTGACTTTACACACATTATTTTTCAGCAGTACTGTGCTGTATGAAAATCTGATTTCAGTCCAAGACAGTTCTTGTGGTAGAATTTAAATTCAGTGTAGAAAGTTGGCAGATATCAAGAGAATATACTGAATGAAATGGCTGTAAGTTCAACTGAGCAACCAATCCGATTAATTTACACTGCGCTACACACTGACCTCCACAGTAAAAACACACCTGTTATAATCAATGAGAGCATTTACACTGCATCTGCAGGGCAGCCACATGTGCATGGCCAACTGCCAAAATTAGATTTGATCCTATTTTTGCCAGACAGCAGAGTAAGTGTATTGCACACCAACGGAGAGGAACGAGCACGACATCTGTGTTTTCAAAATAATCCACATACTTTTCAGAGGATCTCTGTGCTTCAGTGAACCAGAGCAGAGCGGACGCAGTGTAAATCAGGGTAGAAATGACTGATAGCGCACTGCGTAGTGCAGCAGACTGAAGCATGCAGTGTAAATCTGGGGTAATAGTTGTCTTTGTACTCATTAAGGTACTAAATCAGGTCTACTTTATTTATAAAGGAGACATACGGTGCTGATTGCCAACTTCAGCTACTATTAGAATGGTAAATACATACACTACAGGGGTTAGACAATTACAACCTGGTGGCCAGTCTTCATTAATTGCACATTGCACCAGTAAGAGCAGAGTGTGAAGCTTCAATTAGGGTAAGAGCACAGTTTGGCTCAAAATATTGCAATACACACAACATTATGGGTGACATACCAGAGTTCAAAAGAGGACAAATTGTTGGTGCACGTCTTGCTGGAGCATCTGTGACCAAGACAGCAAGTCTTTGTGATGTATCAAGAGYCACAGTATCCAGGGTAATGTCAGCATACCACCAAGAAGGTCCAACCACATCCAACAGGACTAACTGTGGACGCAAGAGGAAGCTGTCTGAAAGGATGTTATGGTTTGTCCACCCCTGTACATTGCCAAAAGTTTTTGCTCACCCATCCAAATGACTGTGCACCAGTGCACAAAGCAAGGTCCATAAAGACATGGATGACAGATGTGGATGAGCTTGACTTACCTGCACAGAGTCCTGACCTCAACCTGGAGACTGAGAGCCAGGCCTTTTCATCCAACAACAGTATGTGACCTCACAAATGTGCTTCTGGAAGAATGATCAAAAATCTCCATAAACCAGGGATGGGCAATCCAGGTCCTGCAGCCCTGCATGTTTCACTTTTTCCCCTGCTCCAACACAGCTGATTCATTCATTGAATTACCTCTTCCAAGCTCTGCAGGAGACTGATAATCACCTATTCATTCAAATCAGGTGTGTTGGAGCAGAGAAATAAGTAAAACATGCAGGACTACGACCCTCAATGCCCACCCCTGCCATAAACAAACCTTGTGGACAGAAAATTTGAAGCTGCTCTTACTGCAAAGGGTGGACCAACGTCATACTGAACCCTATGGATTAGTAATGGGATGTACCTTAAGCTCATATGTGAGTCAAGGCAGGTGAGAAAATACTTTTGACAATATAGTGTATGTTTACGGACTTTGCTAATAAGAGACACTCAAACCTTTGGAAGGCTACCATGCTAGTTTACATGCTAGTTGTTCATTTAGCAACTAGTAATACACTGGGATTCCAAAAAAGTTAAAAAGCAAAACAGCTGGACTTCAGTCCTGTAGTTGAAAACATTTTGCTTCCCATCTTTTCTCAGTTCTAAACTGGTGAATGTGAAGTTGTAAGCCTATAAACTGTATGAGAAGCTCAGTCATGTGACATGTAGATTAAACTCCCCCTCCCTCACAATAAAAAGTTGTCAGTCTTTTTTTTTTTAGCCTGGCTCACATAGAGAAATTTTGGTCACATGCATACATGTCAACCATTTTGGACGTTTACCTTTGTAATGAACCTCAAAAATATCAGTAATTTTCTCAAAAAAATCCATTTTAGTCACACACGAGTCCAGGTGTGCGTGTGCAGTGTTATTTAAAGTACCTCAAAGTGATACTTTGGCAAAAGTTAGTCTTCTCTAAAAACATTACTTGAGTAAGTCTTAACGTATCTGATATTTTTTGTACTTATCAAAAGTAAATTTCTGACACAAAATCTACTTAAGTATTAAAAGTAAAAGTACTGAGTAAAAGTGAGCAGTTAGATTTTCCAAAATGACATTTATTGAGAGGTGACTTCTCCAAAAATATATATATTTTTTTCTAACAGCATACAGCTGTGATGGGTTGTGTACAAGCTGATAGTGTGTCAGAATGGTATATATTTATACTTCTCATTCAACCACAATTAAATCCACTCTATCCAGGTG
>NW_013952587.1:340637-344902 GCF_001266775.1 Austrofundulus limnaeus | reverse complement strand
GGGTATAGCAGCACCTGAGGTACAAACGGGATAGGGGGATGGGAGAAGTGGAGAAATTTTTTCTAGTGGCAGAGCGGGTTGGAACATGGTTATTTGATGTATTTAATGACTCAGAAATGCAAAATAAATTTATTACTCAGTTTTTGAACAAAATCAATGAGACTGTTTTATACGTCTGTAAACCTGCAAAATGAGGGAAAATCCATGTCAATTACAGACAATCTGTACAACTTGATATGTATGCACATGCATGAAGGTGTGAATTATAGGGAAAAAGACTGAGTATCAAGTACCCTGAATAGTGTTGCTTTGTTTTGTTTTTTTAACTTTAACTGGATAAGTGAGTATCTACACGGTTAACTAGGTATGTCCCCCAATGGTACATTGCAATTAGACAGGTCTTAGCTATTTACCAAAAACTGTCTAAAATGAATCAACACCGGACATGTTCAAGGAGAATTGCTGTGAAAACTTGTGAAAAACAAAGAGGATGGTTTTACTGCAGTACTAAGGTCTTGCAGCTATAGACTGTGTCCAGTCAAGACAGAAACACAACAGCTGAAACAAACCAAGGCTAACTGTATGCTGGCTGTAAATGAGAAAAATGATGAAAACACAAGACATTTTCCTGACTGAAAAACAGAAACACACTTCAAATATTTCCCCTGATGACCCCTGTTGATTCATGCAGCTTTGACCAAGTTGTGTTTTATGTTCAAATTGTCTTCTGTCATTCAAATGGATTGATGGATTGTTTGATGCTTAAAAAGAAGCAGGATTGTTTGACATAGAAGCAGATGTGTTACCTGTCTTTATTAAAAGTTTTGTAAATTGTTTCATTAAAGAATTTTGTTTCTTCTTTGTTCTCAGACTTATAATCTCTTGTATTTCTTACAAGATATTGTCGTGCTTTACCTTCCGGATGAGATGAGGGTGCGTGGGTGATGAAGCACACGACAAGGGATCTTCCTCTTATGAACTTTACTTGCTCCAAAACAGGTTAGTGTACAATCAAAAGTAATATACTGTGTTGATTTGGCCTCTAGCTCTGGCACAGACAGCGTTTTAGCAGTGCATTGAGCCACGAGTATCTTACAACCAGCAGAAAAAATGAAACTAAACTCAAATCTCGCGATAACGCTATGAAAATGCTGCGTTGCATTCACTGACTCAAAACTAAGTTCAGGAAAATCTAAACAAATACAAAACCATGCTCATAGGCTTTTTAAACAACTTAAACTGTGTTACAATATGTTGTATGTTGCAGTTCTTGCATCTTGATTTGGATTGCATTGATCGCGTAACTAATGAAAGTGTGGTGTTTTTAAATGATTAAATGCCTAGAATACAGTTTTTGCAAGTCGTGATTTTCAAAAAATTTGTAGCACAAAATGTGGCTGCATGACTTGCTGCTTGGCAACATTCAGAATTCAGTGAGACTGGAACTGAAAATTCACTTATTTTCTTATAATTTTGAGTCTCCAGCTAGTCCTCAGAGAAGTTGCTGCAGCCTGCAGTAGGTCTCATGGTGTTAAACACAACATTGATAACTGTCATGCTTACCTAATGGGATATTTTGTTTTCATTGCATCTCATCCAGATTTAAAATGTTGCCAAACATTATTTTGACATTCGTGAATTCTAATTAACCCATTCAGGCAATGTTTTGTTTTTCACAATTACTCATATTCAGAAAGCTTTAATGTCATTAAAATGAAGATAATACATTTTTACCACTGATGTTTGTTGTGACTTGGTGTTCTATAAACAAACTAAAATAAACTGAATGAATATTAAATGAAACAGATTCATTCAAAGTGGGAAATTCAAAATCGGTAGTTGATATTTTACTACCAAAAGCTGCAGAGACTTCATGTTCTATTTACAATGGTTCCAACATACAGATTAGCTCTTGTTTGTTTAAAATTTCTCTTTTTTATTTATCAAATCAAATTTATTTATGTAGCACAATTAAAAACAACTGTCTTTGACTGACTTTACTTTTGATTCTTTCTTCCTAGGGTGCTATTTTCTAGCAATCAAACTCATACGTTTAAACCTAAGAATACATGCAATGTTTGACAGAGAGATGAGATGTGCTGCTGACATGCTGAGGGTCTTTTTTATACCCACTGTTCACACAGCATCACAAGAATGATTGTCGGATGCACAAATGCAGCCTGTTCTCCTGACCCATGAGACTAGTTAACTGCAAATTCCACGCACTTCATGCATTTCTACAGACTGATGGTGTTTTTTTTCTCATGCTTTGAACAAGTCTAGCATGAAACCTGAACATAACAAGTACTTTGTTCATACAGTGTTTCTAAAACCTATAGGTGATCTCCTGGACCCTAGGATCCATGTGACCTGTACCTGTCCAAAACACTAATGGTGAGGTGTGAGCCTGGCTAAAAGAACATCATCAGAAGTTTACTTACAAACACCAAGGAGATGCACATTTAGTTTTCATTAAACTTACTGGATGAGAGACTATAGAACCAATTAAGGCACAATTATTCTACACAAGGCACACAACACTATCATTTGTAAAGTCATGTAGTTTACTTTAAAAGACATGAAAACAGGCAACATTTACTGTATTTATTCATGTATAATACTAGAAATTTAACCCTAAAAATCATCCATAAAGTGTGTGTGTGTGKGGGGGGGGGGGGGTGTAGTATTATACACGGGTTATTGTTGATTAGATTTTTTAAATGCTTTTTAAGCTAAAAAATGATCGTATTGTGATGGTTCCAGGGTTTGTTATTTTATTGCTATTAATTTGAGTAATTAATTTGGGGTGTCAGCCAGGTCTCCCTCCTGGCATATAGGATGTGTGTGTGGGATTTTACTGTTTTTATTATGATTTAGTGTTTATTTTGTTTTGACCTATCACACAAGGACATGTAAGTTACCAAAAGAAAATAATTACACACCCTTTTCAACCTTATTAATTCAGTGACAAAAACGGAAACATAAATAAATAGAACACAGCAAAAATGAGGTTCTCTTTTAAATATATTATTTATACAAACAAAAATAGATCAAATACAAAACAATACTAAATAAATCAAATTATCCCTCCCCCCAGTGTCCATTAGTGGTGCACCACTTTAAAGTCTAATACAAGCTTTAGGCTTCACCAAGCTTGGCTTCAGTTCAGAGGTTTTCCTTTTAACTTAATTTTTACTTCACAGCAATACAGAAAAATGAAGGAGCTAAACAAAACAAAAACACAGTTTTACATTACAACACTGATTTTCTGTGAGAAAACAAAATATGGAACAAACGTACTTGGTGGAGGCTGGTGATTTGTGATAATGTGTGATTATTTTGAATGCTAAAAAGAAAAGTTTGGATTGTCTCAGTTTTTAGTTCATTATTTTAAACACACACACACACAAGGCTTTTATTTTGAAAGGGGAGACTTACATTAGGCTGGCTTAGAGATCGCGTGCGTCATCAAACCGTGCATTCTACCGACAAGGCTTCAGGTGCTTGTGGTGATGTCATTCTTCGGCGACTTTCTCCAGCAATGATTCCCTCTTGTTTAGCTTGTCACAAGGGACTATACTCCTTGGCTTTATTTTTGTTTTTGGCGTCTTTGTTCGGCTTACAACAGTTTTCTCCAGTGTTTCCCGTAGTGGTGACCAGGGCCGGATTAACACTTCGCTGTACCCTGGGCAACAATATTCAAGGGCCCCATCATCACGACCCCAGGATTACCAGTCTGGCAAAATACAGAGTAAATTATTCCAATATATATAGATATACTCAATACTTTAGATTCTAAGTGTGTTTTGATGTACAAATGCTCCTAGAACTACAAATACACTGTCATCTTGTCCAGGACACTCCTTCACATGATGCTATGAAAACAAAACACATCAGTATAATCTGGTAAACATGACCATGATTGAGATCGAGGGAAGTGTCCTACAATTTCACACAAGCAATACTTGACATTAAGCAACCCTCTCAGTCACCTGACCCACCTCATGTGGACTGACCAATGAGGAGAAGATCTCAACTCATGTTCACAGTGACAGGCAGCCTCTCTGTGCAGTGCAAGAGCTCCAACAGACAGTTTAACAAAAGCAGGAGAAAACCAGATATTTTGCTGGTGCCTTCACTCAAAGGTGTAACCATCATCTCAGAAGTGAGGGGGACACATTTTTTAGAGGTCTGAGTGATTTATCATCCTCTCTTATTAAATCACACCTCTCCTTAGTGGCTAAAGTATGGAAGCGATTGTGTTC
>NW_013952587.1:337202-338753 GCF_001266775.1 Austrofundulus limnaeus | reverse complement strand
CTTCTTAACTCCCACCACAAACCTTTAAACAATGGAGCAGGTTCCACAGGAGGAGCAGCAGCACAGGTGCACCAAGCAATCAGCAGTAGTAGCTGCAGCAGGGAGGAGAAGAAGCCACCCCAGACCTCCAGGTGTGCTTCTTAAGTAGGGTGTGGTGGAGTCCTGGTTGGTCTGTTCGAAACTCTTCCATCCAATCAGCCGTTAAAGATCAAATTGGCTCCAGCCTGCAAACTGAACCTGAAAATAGAGAAAAGAAAGAGGAGGAAGAAAACAAATCTGCTAGACACGTAACACATGTGGAAAGCAGTCAGCACAACTTCTGCACAGAAATGAAAGACGATTGGGTTTATCTAGCATTAATAAACTAGCTTGGCAAGAGATGTAACAGGTAACAACAACTAATCATGTTAACTAGCTAAACATTATATGATGTGTAACTCATCATTTAGCTAACATTATCAGCCTCCAATAGCATGACTCAACTTACATGGTTTGTTTGGTAAAAACTGTGCCAAGTTTTAGTTGCTCTTTACACTGCGAGGCTCTGCTCAGCACAGCAGCTCCTATCTGTCATCTCTTCTGCAGGAGTAGCTTGCGCACGCTTATGGTGCGTTCAAAGACGGCTCAGAAAAACACATTACCTATAGGTTAATAATGCATAAAACAGCTGTTACGGTTGAGAAAAGTGCGGGGACAGAGAGCGCAGATGCAGGAAGTGCGGAGAGACATGTCCATGCATATCCCGCATCCGTTGTGTCCGTGCCTTCACTGCCCAGGGCCCTTTGGAGACCGTGGACCCCTGGGCAATTGCCCAATTGCCCATATGGTTAATCCGGCCTTGGTGGTGACCCATCTAACGAGGGAATTTTCTGGCCTCGTCTTCTTTGCGGTCACTGCCAGAGCAACACAAGAATGCTGGATCACTTCCTCTCCAGGCTAGTGAACGAACAAAGTGACTGGGATTGTGGGCGGTTTTAACAGTGAGTCACCACGTCGCCCACAGGTGTTCAAAATTAACTAATAAGAGGTATGGAGGTGGAGATTAACAAAAGTAATCAACTAATTTGTATGTACAACCATCGGGTTGATACAGTATTATACTCGATATCGTATTACACATGAATAAATATGGTAACTCATTATTAGTGGAACTCTTGTCATTATGGTCATATTTATTAAAAGTTAAACGATGTTCTCAATAAAATCCCATAGTATTTGCCCATTCCACTTATCTGTGTTTATGTTAGGGAGGTAGACCTCCCTCTCTCAGAAACCTTATCAAGCTCCTTTTGGATGATCCCAATGTGTCTCAGAGTTCTGGTTTGGCCTTGGTTTCTTCCCAATGGGCAACATCTCATAGTAGCCTCCAGAA
Source organism: Austrofundulus limnaeus (assembly GCF_001266775.1). Lineage (NCBI taxonomy): Eukaryota > Metazoa > Chordata > Actinopteri > Cyprinodontiformes > Rivulidae > Austrofundulus > Austrofundulus limnaeus. The sequence continues at coordinate 337,381 of NW_013952587.1, read as the reverse complement.
TCAAAAGGGGCCTAAAAGGCATCATAATCTGATGCTTCTCATCATGAAAGACTTGGAAGTTGTTTAGGAAAACACATCCCAAATGTCCCTTCAAACCTGGTACTATTGCTGAACTCGATATTGAATTATTGGATGAACTTAGTATCTTCAGCAGTGTTTCCCCTACCATAAAACAGGCG
>NW_013952587.1:327957-329994 GCF_001266775.1 Austrofundulus limnaeus | reverse complement strand
CACCTGGACAGGTCTCCGGTTCACCAGAGACAGCTGGACTGGTCTCCAGTTCACCAGAGACAGCTGGACTGGTCTCCAGTTCACCAGAGACAGCTGGACTGGTCTCCAGTTCACCAGAGACAGCTGGACTGGTCTCCAGTTCACCAGCGACAGCTGGACAGGTCTCCAGTTCACCAGAGACACCTGGACAGGTCTCCAGTTCACCAGAGACACCTGGACTGGTCTCCAGTTCACCAGAGACAATCAACCATCCACACTCTGTCACACCTAGAGTGACACAGAAGAGCTCCACAAGGTTGAGAACTCTGGACTCAGATCATCTGCTGCACACAGTTCTGATCACTTATTATCAATAATAATTTTATTGATAATTATCATGAGGAGTCCTTAACTAGGATGTAGTTGGGCAATTAAATATTCATGTATGTGTAAATTTATTACCATAATTGCATGTGAGTCACGTAAATTTATGTTTTTATAAAACAAGTAGGGGAAACACTGTTCAGTGATGGTTGGCAGGAAGAACCAGTAAAGAAAGACATGGATTAAGCTCACCAGTCCTCAGGGATCAAAAAGTCTTTTAGGCAAAATGTGGTGCAGGACGTCAGAAAGCTTCTTGATATTCACAGTGGCACAAGAAGAAGCTGATGGCCACAAAGCTCCAGTGAAACATGTCACAGTCCACTGTTTATGGTTTTTTCATGTTTGTGCTCAGTGATTCATGAGTTATACTCTTTTCTTTTAGTGATTTTAATGATTTTCTCTGTCCCCCAGTTTTACTAACCACTCTCCCTAAGTCGGCCCTGTTTCGCAGACATGCTCCTCACCACACCTGCTCTCTGTTTTCATTAGTATCAGCTGCCACCACTTTATCTCATCAGTCTTTGCCTACTTATTGTCCCAGCCCTCTCTCAACTTTCAGTCAGCAACTCATAGTTTTCCTGTCAGTGTGCCTTGTGTTTTTAGTGACTTTGTATTTTTTCTGCTTCATCAGCTTTTTGGATTTCTGTGTTTATTTTTTAATCTGCTGCCACATCATCTGTTTTGATTATTATTAAAACCCTTTGGATTGATTTGTCATCCAGCACCAGGTCCAGTTAACTTTTCTCACTTCCTTTTTGAACTGAAATCAGTAAGAGTGGAGAAAGTTACAAAAAAGTATTTGTTATAATGCAGGCTTTAATGAAGGCCACTTTCAGGGAACAGTGGGTTCCAACTTACTCATCATTTAGTGATAAACATAAACTCAGAATAACAAACGAATGTTCACAGATTTATTTTATGTCTTCAGTGCTATGAAAATGTTACAAGGTGTGGAAACTTGCAAGCACAAAAAAAAAACCTAAAAGTTATCTTTGAGAAATGAAATTTTACACAAAGAGATAACGCTAATCCATGTGAAGACATGCATTTGGTTTCACTTGGTTACATATTGCTGTACCAAACTAACAAAGAGTTTTTGTTTTTTGTTTCAGTCAAAAGGTGACATTGAGCAGGATGGACTTTCCATAACTGCCACTCCATCCCTAATATGTTACATTTGATGATTAAAAAGTGTCGTTTTCCCGTTTATAACCTCTCATCAGTAAAGGGATTTAATCGAGGATCAGCCACTCCCCTTAGATTGTCATAATTGCTTTCACACAGAGAATGAGTCAGTGTGTTTATCTCTCTTGATTTAGGATCAATAAGTAAGTCACCAAAAGCAGAATCCAGCTTTCATTGGATGTTGAACTTTAACATGGTTCATACATTCAGTTTGTTGGAGTTAACAAAAACTACCAAAACTCTGTTTTTCTTTCCCTAGGAAAGCTCGGTCACTTGTTAAACTTTCATCTCTTCAACCACAAACAACTATTGAGACTCTGCTCAATCATGGACACACTCATCCCTCAGCATGGGGTGGTTACAGCAGTGGACTCTCAATCTGAGTGTTCAGTGGTCCTGCTGAGCTCTGGATGTGGAGTCCAGTGTGAATCAACTAACCAAGGACATAATGGACACAGAGTTTGAGTAAGGGTGTGTGTGTGGGGGGGG
>NW_013952587.1:323157-326410 GCF_001266775.1 Austrofundulus limnaeus | reverse complement strand
ACAATTACAGACAATCTGTTCACGTCAGCAGCTGTCAGTCAGCACCTGTCAGTCAGCACCTGTCATCCTCCAGACACACGACGGAGCGTGTCTGAACCAATCACTTTTGTTGACATTGATCAGCTGACTGATTTAAATACATCTTAACATTCATGAGGTACTTTACATTGACTGTTTATGGTTGAGTGTGGGAGTGTAGAGGGTAGAACCTGAGGCGGGACCTCGTGCGCAAACTCTGACCTACGGCTGTGATTTATAAAGGAAAGATGCGCAGAAACATGCGTACGCATGGTTTTATAAATCTGAATTTTTTTGGCGTACGCCATTTCCGCCTTTTGGCCGTACGTTCACTTTTGGTATGGTTTCCACACAATCCTTTATAAATGAGACCCCTGGCCTCTAGATGAGTGTAAAGTGTAGAGTTCTGTTTCTTAATGCAGCATTCGAGTTGATATTTTTTCATCAATCTAATGTATAGAGAAATATTAATGGTACTGTTTTATGTTGACAATTTAATTTTTCTGTAATTTTTGTTGTCATTTTATGTTTATTGTTTTGTGTGCAGCTCTTTGGTTAACAGAAGTTGTTTTTATGTCTTATATAAATTTGATTTGATATATTGTACTTAATAAATTTAACAAACCTCTGTAGACTGGAAATAATTACAAAATGAAAGTGCTATTAGACTTTAACGTTTCCACTCTTTACACCTACCTTTCGTGGAAATATGAAGTTCACTATAAAATGTCAGACATTGTGTTTTTGCATTTAAGTGGGAAGATAAGCTTTGGATGATATAATTTTAACAGAAAGTTAACAAAAATACGGTTTTAAAAACCTAACTTCTTGTGCAGTATCTGATAAGTTTGAAATAATCAAAAATGGATTGAGTTTCCTAAAATGTGTCATTATGCAGCTTTGTTTTTAAAACAAATAAATACAAACTATAAAAATTTCTAAGATTTAATGAAACATCTATCAATCCCTTTTTTGAGAAGAGCACAATGTCTATCATTTTTCCTGCAGACCCCACCTTGTTTTTTCTATCATGAGCTTTTTTTAAACATTTTTTATGTTTTTTTTTCTTGGTGCGGGGGGGTGGGGGGTGTATTTAATGTCAACAAAATACCATATAAAATCCAACCACAAAAATGGGTTGTGAACATACAGATATTGCTGATTTTATATTTTACTTATCTTCGACTGCAGCAGCACTGCATGTGTCAACACCTAAAATCTACTTTCCAAATGAAAACTTCCAAACAGAAATTGAGTTGTGAACTGATTTTAGATATTATTCTTATCGGTCTGCTGACTTTTCTGAGCCTCACATACTACTCTGAAGCTTACAGTCCATCTTCTGCTCTGCCCACAGTTCCATCCCAAGTGAAAACACCATCTGTTCGTGTTGCTCTCCAGTAGCATGTTCTGACCTTTGTTCCTGCATCAGCAGTACGTACGATACACAGCAGTCTCCAGTCTGCCTCTCCTGCACACACTGATATAAACCACCGATCATCTGTATGCACCGGGTCTCCACAGCTCTGCTTCAGTCAACTCTGCAGCGCATCGGCCTTCACATCTCCCTGAGGTGGAACTGCCTGCACTCCTGGGAGAGTTCGGCACGTAAAACCCTTTGTGTGTGTGGGTGTGTATGTTTTTGCTACCTATTGGGGACGATTTTTGACTATTTTCTGACACTTACACACAGCCTGGTGAAAACCAACTGTTCTTTATGAGGACAAAAGCCCAGTCCCCAATCTGGGAAATACCAATGGTGGGTCAGAGGTTCAGTTTAGGACTAAAGTGTGAATTGAGTCTTGGCTAGCTTTAGGGTCAGATATGTATTTGTGAGGTTAGGGTCAGGGTTAGGCTATAAAAATGATTGGTAAATGAATGGAAGTCGATGCAAAGTCCCCATGAGGAACAAACATGTATGTGTGTGTGACATTTTCATGACTGTTTTTCTTTCAAAGGCGCTTCTGTTCTCTGCATTAAATTTTGACCCACCCTGGGAGTTCAGGAGAAGCCTGGAGACAGTGGACTTTGGTTTGTTGTTTAATTTATTGGTTTATTTTATAAGGACAGAGTACATGAATGAACATTAGATGAATGCAAATGCACCAAAGTTACCCAAAGGCCTATTTTTCATCTGTTGTCTTTGGAAAGGTGTTAAGTCACCCTGAAACAAAGTCAGCAACATTGCCAACAGCACTTTCCATTACAAAATTGTATCTCACCTTGTTCCTCTTGTCACGTGTTACACATCACATTGATACAGTTGATCACAATATTCTATTACAGAGGCTTGAACATGGTAATGGGAGAAACTAACTAAAATTGTTAAAACCATATTAATGTGACAGACAAATATTGCTTTTTAGTAACGAATCTACATTGTACACCAGAGTTAGTCATGGAGTTCCTGAGGGTTCAGAGCTTGGACCAATACTCTTCACTTTATACAGTATATGTTTCAATTAGGTGAAACTATGGAATAAATTTTAATATTTATGCAGATGTTACTCATTTATATTTATCCATGAAGCCAGATTAGGCCACTCTGTTAATTAGACTTGCAATAACCTTGCATAAAATCCCAGATGCTGCTTAATTTTTGTTGACCGATTGATTTGACCTCCAGTTCTAATGTAAAGAACTTTGGTGTTCTTTATAACAGGATGTCATTAAACTTCTACATTGAAAATGATAAACTTTGTAGTCATGTCAACTGATCTGCAGCCTTATGCTTTGGACACAGAGGAGCTGAGCTGTCAATTGATTACTATCTAGAGGTGAGTTGGATCAGATGGCAGGGAAAATGCCAGACAGACCCAGTAGACCCAAACATGTAGTGAGGGTTTGCTGGAAATATCTGGCAGAACCTGTGAGAAGGCTCTTCAATTCATACCTCAGAGAGTATTTCAATTGTGTACTAGCAAAAATGCCTCTATTGTCATGATGACTGCCCTGAGCTGTGATTGTCGGTGCCTCTCTGGGCAGACATCCTCGAACCCTGTGTTGACCACTGGGTGAGGAAGGCCATCAGTCTGAAGAAGGATCAAGTATAATGGTGCGTTCACACCAAACGCGATTTCAGCGTCAGGAGCAGCAGGTTTACATGCAAAGTCTATGGTGGAGGCGCTTCAAGCAACGTCGGGAAGTTCTGCGGCGCCTCAAGCGCGATTAGAGCAGCGCGATTTGGACGATTTGGACGATCTGAGCGTCGAACGCTCAGATCGTCCAAATCGTC
>NW_013952587.1:321057-322728 GCF_001266775.1 Austrofundulus limnaeus | reverse complement strand
GACATTAAACGGAGCCCGACAGAGGAGGGAGGGGCGGGGCGGCTGTCGCCGTGCGGCGCTTCAACAACTGTCCTGCGTCTGACCTCAAAGTGCACAAGCTTCAGACTTCAGCGTTGGCTGCGATTTTGAAGCTGAAATCGCGTTCGGTGTGAACGCACCATAAGGCCTTGTTGGCTGGTTGGACTGGTTGTTGCTAATGCTAACGCCTTACTCGGACTTCTACATGCTAGCAGTAGCCACCAGCAGAGCTGCTACCCTGATGCTGTGTTTATCATAGCGGGGGATTTTAACCAGGTGGACTTGAAAACAGTACTCTATAGATACCACCAGCTTGTAAAGTGTGCCACCCATGGAGAGAGGACCCTGGATAAGGTGTACTCTAACATCAAGACGGGCGACAGAGTTAGGCCACTTTCACACCTGGGCCAGTCCGATCATGTGTGACTGATTTTAATCCCCCGTTAAATCCCCATCAGGAGAACTGCTCCCATCACTACCAGAAATGTCAAGTAACTAAGTACAAATACTTTGTTACTTTACTTAAGCAGACATTTTGGTTATTTATACTTTAGTGGAGTAATTATTTTTCAGCCTACCCCTTACATTTTAATTCAATTATCTGTACTTTCTACTCCTTAATTTTAAAAAATGCAAAAAGTATTTCATTTCTATTTAACTTTGACTTGTTTTTATTCCATTTTTTCCATTGTTCAGAAAAAATAAATSAATAGAAATCTATCCAGATACATGGAGCCCATGGATAGAGTGAATTTGATTGTGGTTAGATGAGAAGTGTAAATATATACCAATCACATCACATCACATTCCAGCTGGACATACTGTAGCAGATGCATGTAGCCTGGAATGAAGATGATCGTGGCTGAAACAACTAGTCTAGTCAGTTAAATCCTTTTTTTTCAACATTAACATTTCAATTTAACATTATACTCATTATTGACTTTAGAAAAAAAATTGGGGTGTGGGGTGTGTGTGGGGGGTACGCTATAGAACCCTGTGGCACAGCCTAAGCTTTTACCCTTTCGTCTGTCAGTTTTCTTCCTCTAATCCAGGATCGGGTCACGGAGGCAGCAGCCTAAGCAGAGAGACCCAGACTTCCTTCTCTCCATCCACTTGGACCAGCTCCTCTGGAATCCCAAGGGGTTCCCAGGCCAGCTGAGAAAAGTAGTCCCTCCAGCATGTCCTGGGTCTTCCTCTAGATCTCCTCCCAGTGGGACATCCCTGTCCAGGAGGCATCTTAACCAGATGCCTGAGCCACCTCAACTGGCTCCTCTCGACGTGGAGGAGCAGCGGCTCTACTCTGAGTCCCTCCTGGATGACTGATTTGAGTCTTAATTTATGTATTGTGCAGTCTATTTTCCATGATGCCTGGAAGTTTGCTCAGATTGCTCYCATTTTTAAATCTGGTGATCCAACAGAAGTTTCAAACTATCTGCCAATTTCTGTTCTTCCTATTTTTTCTAAGTTGCTTGAAAAAACATTATTTAATCAACTACTTCAGCATCTAGAAGCTAATATTTTGCTAAGCAATAGCCAACATGGTTTCCGCACGTCAAGGTCAACCATGTCTACTAGATCTGTTACAAAAGGACAACTGATTTTAACAACTTTTAAAAACTGTTACGGCCAGAGGTCTTTCTTCTATGTTTATAC
>NW_013952587.1:316929-318403 GCF_001266775.1 Austrofundulus limnaeus | reverse complement strand
TCCACTTCACAATTGTATACCACTTTGTGTTGGTCTTTCACATTAAATTCCAGTGAAATATATTTATGTTTGTGGTAGTAATGTGACAAAATATGGAAAAGTTCAAGGGGTATGAATACTTTTGCAAACCACTGTACATAATTATTCCATAACAGCATCATATGTACTATGGTGGTGAGAATAGGGAGATGGAAGAGAACGTGGTGAGTTTTTGGAGTATTTAGATTTTACCTTTATATGTCCCCTTAAAATGCCTTAACTGCCATGTTCTGTGCCTTTTTGTTCAGCCTGCAAGGTTCTAGTTAGAACATTTATCGCAGGTTGACGGCATTATCCTGCTTCTAACGTTGCTGATGAAAGTATTTATAACAGGCCAGGCCAACCAGTAGATCAGGATCTACCAGTAGATCTTTAGCTAGTAAGTAGCTCATGAAGCAATGGATCACGGAACTTGTAGAATGCAACATTGTTTAACATTGCAGCCTTAAACACGCTCTTCGCAACATTTGTTTAACATTGCACTCTTGAACGCACCCTTGTCAACATTTGTTTAACACTGCATTCTTGAACGCGCTCCAGTCTCGCTAGTTTTGGGTGCTGAGAAACATCACCACGAACATGGTCTTACGAGATTAGGGTCATGTGTTAAAACATGGCAGCGAGGCGGAAAAAATGATGAACGAAAGACAGTTAACAAGCAAATAAAGACTTATTATTTTCACCTGGAGTGGGAAGAAGACTCATATGTAATTCGAGCGCTGCCTTGGCTTGTCCAAAAAGGATAACGTGGAACAGCATTTCTTTCAAAACAATACACAGACGCTACGAGGCGGATTTCCCCTCCTAAGGTAAGGCTGCTATGCTAATGCAGCCCCGTACCTGCCTCAACACACGTCTTTCAGCGATGACGAAGTTATGAAAGAAGCATTTGATGCTGCAGACGTGCTTTTCCGTGATTTAAAAAAATAAAAGTGAGATTGTGGCTGCTATAAAGATGTGCAGTTGTCCACCAGGATGGATAGATATGTCCAAATTCATGTCAGTGTTTCAATCTGGACTGCTCTGGGTTGAAAATTAGGTTTTGACTCTGAAAAATGACATTGGGATCAAATCCAAAGCAACAAGTCACGTGGAAGGACAGTTCTGGAGTCTGCTTTCTCTTACATGCAAATCAAGTCCAACAACAGATCCACAAAGACTGGTGATCATCTGGAGACCTGCTTACACCTCAACCACCTCATCCTGCCTGCCCATGAGATCCTGGCCTCCTCTCAGTGACAGAAGTCCCACTAAGGTAGACATACATTTTTTACATTGTTCATTTATACATTATTTTTATATAGCTTGCATAAAAAGTTGTCTCCTCTAGACTTGTCACAATGTGTCTGTATGTTGTTTTTTTTATTACATTTTAAACCAGACTAGTGTCTTATACACTGACGGGCACCTTTTTGTTTATTTATTTATTTATTTA
>NW_013952587.1:310030-313786 GCF_001266775.1 Austrofundulus limnaeus | reverse complement strand
ATGTGATGTTGAATTCACTTTTTTGACCACAATTTTGGGTGTACTGTATTGTTTTTGTTTTTACTGATGGGGGGTGGGGGTGCGGCTTATAGTCCGGTGCGGCTTATAGTCCGAAAAATACAGTAGATACTTCTTGTGTAATTAGTGTTTCCAGTATCATGTCGAGTATTACTTTAAATCTTTCTCCTCAGCGTCTCTAACTTGTAATGCCCATCCTCACCTGTTCCCGTTCTCCATTCGGCTCAGATATTTTCACTTCCACAGTTATCCTGCCCTTTATTGATTGATTGATTGATTGATTGATTATGTCTTTATTATCATTGTACAGAGCACAATGATTACATTTAAGAACACTCTTTCAAGAAGACGCACATGACGAAAAACATATGGGAACAGGTGTACAGATCATGCGGCAACCAGCAGGGGTCGCACTACCTTTAAAAAGAAAACCTGTAATCAGTTGTTTGGGAACAGAAGAAAATGTTTTTGGGTCAGACAGACAATATAATTTTTTTCATCTGCCCTAATGTCTGCTGGTACATCTCAAGGTGGCGAATCCAATCAGACAAATAGTGTGGGCAGTCCCGTCGAGCTGAGCTATCAGCTTCTCCAAGATCAATTCCATCTGGCCAGCAAAGTCCAAAAACCACAGCCGGCCCGTGACCCTCAGCAGAAACACTTGCAGACCGAGTTCCAGCTCGCTCAAGGCTAAAGTCTGAGTGCTGAAAGAACAGCAATCCTTCATATTGGTCAGGCAGCCAGGAAATGGCCTGAACAGTCACTGACGCTGTTTTGTAGAACACCAGGAGACCACCAAGCCAATCTGTAGACTCAAGAAAAATTTGTTCCAAAAATTTATTAAGAGACCAGCTAACCAAATCCATAATAAAAATGTCCATAATTTCTGGTTTTGGATGAAAACAGAGATGTGGCTCCCAAGCAGCAAAGCAAGAAAGATAAGGGCAGGAGAGAAGGAAAAAGTCTCTTACTCCTCAGAGAGCAGAATATCATATAATATTATATATTATATATAATATTCAGTCATGTTCTTTTTCACATTATATTGGAGAGTTTTTTTCTTTCTATCTCACATTAGGTTTTATTATTCATTACTCATCAGTTTGAAGACGTATGGAGATGACATTTGGTCGTGTGGTAGCTGAGAACAAACCTAACCAGTTCTGAACGCTAACGACAAATTTATGCTAACAGCCAATGCTAATTTTGGAAAGGGAAATAATTCAACCATTTTTAGACAAACAAAGCTGAAACTGGTATAGTTGTAGATCAGAACAATACTTAACAAATTTTGATTACAAAATAAAAATTCTACATGGCCGCCAGAGCTAATTTCATTTGGCTAAAACTTGATCATTTGAAGACAATATTGAGTTGAAATTTGTATCCTCAATGCATACTAAATGCTAATCAACAATCCTTGACAGGCACCATAGCTAAAACAAATAACAGTCAATTTTAGCCATATTGAGATGAAATTTGATGCAACCAAGAGATTTCCACAAGACTGTTGAAAAAACTGCACCAAGAAGCAGGCCCCTTCGAAGTTTCTCCAGGAACTTTTCTAGTTTTAGAAATATTGTCGAAGTTGAAAAAGGTCTTCCTGGTAAATGTTCTCATGTGGGAGATAAACCATATATTCTGGTCAGAAATAACAGCAATTCCTCACATTTGTGGCCAGGTCAATGCCATTCAAAGGGAATGAGAGGCTGCAAAATGTGTTCCAAGATAACCCTAAAATAAAACGTTTGGGTAGGTGTGAACACGAAATGAAACTCTGATTCGGACCAAAAAGGTGAATTCTGGTCCACCTGATAACGTAGTTCTTAGTTTGATGAAGCAATCTCTGGTGCGGTTCAATTGCGTGTGTGAATGCCAAGTGGACCGGAGACCATTCCAAAAACACGAAGGGGGCTATAACACAGGTCATTCTGAGTAATAACAGCAATACAGTTACTCATATCATGTAAAAACCATGCTGGACATCTGTATAAGGAGGACATCACTGCTGTGAAGTTGGACGCGCTCTTACTTGGTGAATGCTGCCTCAAAGGTTCTGCCTCATCTTCCTCTTTTTCTGAGTCCCACTGTTGAGTATTTCTTTGGCACATTTGCCAAAAACAAAAGGTAAATCCCACAAACACTAAAATCTGACTTCACTCCATGTTTGTTTACATTTTGTGAAGAAGGAAGTTGTGCTCAGTGTCTTCAGAGGTTTTTGTGTTGGTTCCTTCAGTGGGTCTTGGTGCCGCGCCACCACAGGTGAAGGGGGGATAGGTTGTTCACAGGGATTAGTTAGTTTGACAAAGTGCAGTTTAAATGTGAACCACACCAACTGAAAATGTAAACAAATCTTTCGATTTCGGTCCTCAATTGAACCAAGTTTGTCGGACTATCAGGTGTGAATACAACCTAAAAACCACAATTTCTATCTGCAATGTGCCCTCTTTCATCAAATAGCTCTCTGAACATGCTTCCAGGTGTAATGTAGCCTCTTTTATTTCCATCAAAGCTTATTAATTTTTCATTAAAGCCCATTTATGTGAGCCACCCATTTACCCACAAGGCATCTGTTCTCTCTCATTTATGATGACTCTGCAGAACACAGACATCTTTATGAAGTTTTTGCTTAATTGTTCACGGGTAATAAAACTCTGAACTCCTGTCCTAATGTAAGTTTTTTTAGTGAGATGTTGTTTTACATGCAGATATACATCAGTTTGACAAGTGCCAAATGTTTTTTATGTGTGTGCGTTTTGTCCAGAATACAACAACTGGTGCAATTGTACATTAAAAACCATCAATAGTCTGCTAAAAACAACCAGAGCTGTTGCAACGTTTTGTAAAAAAATAAAAAAAAATTACAGATTAAATATACTAGAGAGGGATGTTGCAAGGAAACTTTACAAATTTGTTGATGAAATAATTATTTGATTAATAATTCATTAAGCACACTACTACCACTCTGTGTCATTTCTCCATTGAGCTTTATAACATGGCACACAAGCATTCCCTCCCATGAAGGGAGCCTATTAATGATTTAAAATACTGTGCAACTAAATAAAATTCTGCAAGTTATGGTATAATGAAATGGACATAGAGAAGGACCTCAAAAGACATCAGAGACTAAGCACACATGACAGAGCTTTGCCAAACCACAGCATTTTCAATAAAATGTTTTGTTGTTGCACATTTTAGATGACATAAAAGCCTTCAAATGATTAATTTGCAATTTAACTGCAAGGTTTTAACTTAAATTTAAGATTTCCTCCCACTACTTTTGTATCATGGCTCAAGAGCACTGAGTCTCCCATCGCAAACATCTGCAGGTCCTTCATTCATATCTTGCAGGAAGATACTTGAGGATTTGGTCCTTGTTTCAACCATGTTTTGTATCTTTTCAAGCCAGAGGACATTAAAACAGCAACAACCTGGCATGGAGACATGCGCGACTAGCAAGACACAGTTATGTGCTCAAATAGGTCTGCCTCATAGCTATGCCAGAGGCTGCTGCCGGTCCAGCAGCTGGTCTTATCAGTTGGGTGAGTTCTACTGCTCACATATCGGTATTACAAAAAGCATGGGCCTAATTTACCTGAGGGCTTGATCCAGCCAATATAATCCCCCAATAAAATGACATAATTTGCTCTAACAAAATAGAAATTAACTGGTTAAGTACACAGGAAACGGCAAGGTAACTTTGACCTGATTTTAAATTTTACAATGTTTATATATATA
>NW_013952587.1:298508-308156 GCF_001266775.1 Austrofundulus limnaeus | reverse complement strand
TGTATGTATGTATGTATGTGTGTGTGTACATAACATGCAGGGTTTTAGTCTGCTCTCATCAAATTATGGCTGTATTTGTTGAATCATGTGTGGTAATTTTTTTCTAGCCAAACTGCAGGTGCAGAATAAATACAGAGAAAACAGGAAAGTTAAACGGCCAGTATTATGTGTTTCTCAGGCATATAGTTCAGTTCTGTACCAAAATAAAGTAAATATGTCACCTTTAGTTGGTATGAAAATGCAGTCAATTTGTATAAATCAAAAAATGATTGGACCGCATCACAACTGTTTCTAAACATCTTGAAATTTGATTCTGTCTCTTTAAGAACATCCTACTTCTTACGTAATGCCGTTCACAACCAGTCTTAGGAGTGTTGTATTTTTTTTATAATACTGTTAACTAGAAGCACTCGAAGAGGGCAAATCTCCGCCAAGGCCAATTTCCCCTATACTGCAATACTGAAGAATCCTTTAAAAAGATTCCTGGTTCTTTTGGCCAATACTCACCTGTGGTAAAAAAAAATTCATGAAAATCTGTCCATAAGTTGTTGAGTAATTTTGTCCACAAACAGACAGACAGGCACAACCGAAAAAGTAACCTCCTTGGTGGAGGTAATAAAAAATAGCAGCGACATTATACAATACTGGTTTTTAAAAACAGCAACTCAGGATAGAAGCGGACTACTGTATACTTGAATGATCTTGAATGAAATTGCAGTTTTAAATTATTTTGTACTAAGCAAAGGATTGCCTGCATTATCTTTTTTAACTACAACTCTTAAATTTAACAATAGTATTTCAACCTTTCTCTCCAAGCATCATTGTGCACATTATGTTATGTTTAAATATTAACCATTTATGAACTTTTTTGTAGCTAAAAATACTTGAGCATTAAAATCCACATCACTGATAATATACAGACAAACTAAGCAAACACAATCAACTCAAATCACCTCTGCTTCCACTGTCTGCTTCTGCCCAGCGAACCTTATCATCAAACATTTTTTGTCTTTTTATCTTCAAAGGGACAAAAACTGTCTGAACTGAGTTGGTTCATATTTCAACTTCACTTTAAGTCACGAAATGGTTCCTCCATTTTTCCAGAACTGCTGCTTGCTTGCCCTCAATCTGACCAAGTCCAACCACATTCCCTACAAGCCGTGACCAGGTCCACTGGACGTCTGACCGCACCTACTATCCAACCCCGCCCCATTCTGCAGCTGCAGCTGGGGTACTTGGCTGCGGCTGCAGCTGGACCCTCCTCCCACTGCCGGCACTTTCTCAGATATTCCTGTATCATGAATAGAATTACATTTCTTTTTTTTTTACCAAAACTAGTTGATATGACAGAATAATTACAACTTTTCCGATAGTACCAACACATTCCTGATAACTTTTCTCTATTGTCCTGAGATGTGTGGACCCAGTGAGTTTGCAACTTCTACTTCCTTCCATGTGCAATGTCAACCTCTGACATTGATCAATCCAGACTTCTGCTCTCATTTGTTTCAGTGGTCTGGGGTTTCTGACATAGATACAGAATATACAATTATTGCCAAATAAAATTATGACCCTATTTTGGAGTCTTCATATAATTAGATTTTTAGGAATAGTTAATAAGGTATATGGACTGACAAGCAATTCAAGTCAGTTTATTTATGTAGCACCAAGTCACAACATACATGGTCTCAGGGCACTGTACAGCAGGATGCAGTTGGTAAAGAACAACTCAACAAAACCACAGCTCAAAATCCAAATGTCAGCATTTCAATTTCTCCAGAAGCAAAAAGACTTCTGAAGACCAAGAGTCCATAAAAAGTGGGCTGACAAAAAACTCTGCTCAAGAAAAGCACCAATGCGAGCTGAGAGAAGTAGCTCATAGATTAGCTCATAGATTTCATGCGAATCAGTTTTGTACATGAGCTGCAAGAACAAAGCCAGTGTTCAGCGCTGAAATCAAGTTTTTCACTAATGGATTCAACACAGAACTGATCTTAATTAACTTACATCCACAGGCATCATTGTACAATCTGCTGCCTTACTTTACCACTGGGACACTAAATATAACATAACCCCAAATAACCACCTTAAATTACACTAAAGTTTCCTTCATTGTTGAATGTTTCCTCAGGGAACAGAGTGAGCTGGAAGGCACTGTTGTGCTGGTACCTCTGTGGAACCTCATTTCCTTTCAGTTACTTAAAACTCCAAACCCCCAAAGTACAAGTTCTATAATTTACATCAGTGTGAGCTCCTGTTTTCAGCTGCCCTCATTAACAGTCTGTCCCCATTTCCCCCCAGTTTCTCCTCACAATTATGGTTATAGCTTTCAGTCATCCCGCCTCTGTCTTTCTTCCAAACACTAATGATGTTCCTGTACACTGGAATTAGCTCAGGCAATGGTTCTCTGTGGCTGAAATTAAATTACAATGACAAGGCTGTGGCACAATGCCCCAGAGAATGCCAATATGCATCATGGATTGAAGTAAAAGTACAGAGGGATCTGAAGAAATCGGCAACAGAGAACATTCTGAAACAGAAACGTGAAAAAATACCTTCTCCTGTTCCACAATGTTCCAGACTTATTCACAGAATATGAATGGAGAAAAAGAACACATGATGTACTTTTGATGTGTTGGAATATAGATAAATTCTTCAAGACTGAATTCCTGTTCAACACAAATGATCCATTTGCTTTTATTTATTTGGCTGAATCTGTACAGTTCAGAAAATGATCGTATTCACTTTAAATCTTTAGTTTATAATAGAAGCAAAAATCAGAAGTTTTTGGTTTTTGATTGATTATTTTTACTCATTGGCAAAAAAGTTAAACACTCTGACAGAGTGGTGAAAAGGAAATAAAACAGATTTTTTTAATTCATGTTAATGTATTGCAAGGATTACAACTTCATCTCAGTAAGATAAAACAGTCGATGATACGACACACTGCTGTTTCCATGTCAGTAGGGTGTGACCCCCACTCCCCCCAGGGTCTGGATAGTGGTTGTCCTGTACATGTCCCTGGTGTAGCTTTGAGCAATCAGTGTTCCCTGAATCCTCCCCAAACCAGGAGTAAGGCTTGTGTGTCCCATACATGTGTATGATGGTCATTCACAGTGGTACTGAACTGAACTTATGGAACGCCTTTTCAAGTCCCTCCGGACCCCAAAGCGCTTTACACTAACAGACATTCACCCATTCACACTCACATTCACACATTGATGMTGGCAAACTACACTGTAGCCACAGCTGCCCTGGGGCACACTGACAGAGGTGGGGCTGCCATGCACCGGCGCCACCGGACCCTCTGACCACCATCAGTAGGCAAGGTTGGTTGAAGTGTCTTGCCCAAGGACACAACGACTGAGACGGCTGGATGGGGGATCGAACCAGCGACCTTCCAGTTCCAGGACAACTCCCCTAACCACTCCGCCACAGCCACCCCAATAATACTTATCTTTCTTACTGAATTGCTGACACCACTCATCACATCATGGCTACTGGTTTTTGGTTTCTGATATTTGGATTGAGGTAGATTCATACTCCACCAGAAATGTCAAACTTTGTTTTTGCTGATGTGGTTGGGTGTTGAAAATTGCATCTTTTTGTCATTAAATTGTCCTCAAGGACGTTTACACAAGCTGTAGACAGAACTAGTTTCTTGGTCAGGGTATGTGTCAAGTATCTTGCAATTGATTAGAACTTTTCATGTGTGCTTATGCAGAAAACCAGGTGAACTACATGGCTCTCAATTCAATTTCAATTCAATTCAGTTTATTTATATAGCGCCAAGTCACAACATACATTGTCTCAGGGCACTGTACATAAAAAGAATAATCTAAAGAAGAAATCAGCAGATTGTGTTGAATCACTTCATCACAGTCCTGAGCAAACGGTGGAGAGGAAAAACTCCCTGAGGAAGAAACCTCCAGCAGAACCAGGCTCAGGACAGGTGGCCATCTGCCTCGACCAGCTGGGTTTGGTGGACGGGAAAGAGACACAGTCAAAGAAAGAAAGACATGGTCCAGGTGTATTTTCCTCTGGAAGAGAGACAACGAAAACACGTTACTGACAGAAATAATTAAACATGTAGAGGAGAGTGACTAAAGACAGCAGCAGAGTGAGAAAATGTGCTCAGTTTGTCCTCATTCTTACCCTATAGCAGCAGAACTAAGGAATAACTCAGGAAACCTAAGCCTAACTATAGGATTTATCAAATGTAAAGTAACTTTTACATTTTTTTGAAACCTTTTCTCTCTTGTCCAACTACATCCTCACATATGAAAGACAAAAACAATACACGTTAAACACTTCAATAATTTATTTTCAAGAATGATTGCACAAATAATCAACCATCAGTTTTCACATCTCAGAAGTTACATAAACAAATTTCATTTCCTTGAATCATGCTTTTTTAACAAGGTGTAAGTGAAGAAATTGTAGAACTCCTGTCTCTTTAATTCTTTTTGGTTTGTTTGTTTGTTTTTTGTTTTTTTTATTTTTATTTATTTTTTTTTTTTGAGGGGGTTACCTGCTGGTGAGATATACTTGGAGAAAGACATGGCTTCTCAGTTCAGTTTTACATTTGGAAGCTTTAATCTCTACTTGATTAGATGTTTGAAAGCGTGACCTCAGAATGTATAAATGCAAAAACACTGTATTTTCTGGATGATCCAACACATAAATCCTCACAGAAACCCATGATGTGTCCCCTACCAGACTCCAACAAATGCCTTTAATGTGTAATGTTCTGAGAAACATCCTCTGTATCTGCTGGCTTTTGTAAACAAATAAGTGCATAAATATTCACCCCCTTTAAAGTCACTGTTAAGAAAACTCATTAAATCTTGACTAGGGCTGGTTGCCAAGAAGCACTTGTCCAGGTCTATTTGACTAAATTGCTCCGGGGGCCACAGTTACTGCAGGCCAACAGCTCATAGGCCGAACATCCAGCAAAGCCATTATGTAAATAACCTGAGTATTATAATGATATGTTCCCCTTGAAGTAGCTTATTTTGCTGCATTTAATCATAAATACAACATACAGAACCAATGTAATAAAAGTAGTGATATTACAACAAAAAACTCGAGCAAAAAGAACACATTCTGCCTCCTATTAAACAGAAATGTTATTTTAATATCTCAAAAGGAAAAAAAATTGTATAGGTCCTCTGGACGGGTTCTTCTTTAATGAAACGTTTCGTCTCTCTTCCAAGAGACTTCTTCAGTCTGAGAGTTTCAGGCAAAATTCAGGCTTTTAAGCCCTGCCACCAGGTGACTGATACTCACATCACATGGCTATCGTTCACACCTAATTAACACCTATTGTTAACAGGGGGTGGAGTGATACTGCCAATGGCAGCGCTGTAGGAGGGGGACAGCTGAAAACGGAGACCCCCACCTCTGTTTAATGATGGACGGTCTTTCTTCACAAAAATGGCTTCTTTTACTCCTCTCTCAAACCAACGTTCCTCCCTATCAAGAATGAGAACATCCTCATCTCTGAAAGAGTGACCACTGGCCTGTAAATGAGTGAAAACTGCAGAGTTCTGGCCATTAGATGTAGCTCGTCTGTGTTGGGACATTCTTTTGAACAGTGGCTGCTTTGTTTCCCCGATGTATAACTGGTCGCAGTCCTCCTGGCACTTAACAGCATATACAATATTGCTCTGTTTGTGCCGGGGCAATATTGTAGCCATAACAGAGCAATATTGTATATGCTGTTAAGTGCCAGGAGGACTGCGACCAGTWATACATCGGGGAAACAAAGCAGCCACTGTTCAAAAGAATGTCCCAACACAGACGAGCTAATTCTAATGGCCAGAACTCTGCAGTTTTCACTCATTTACAGGCCAGCGGTCACTCTTTCAGAGATGAGGATGTTCTCATTCTTGATAGAGAGGAACATTGGTTTGAGAGGAGTAAAAGAAGCCATTTTTGTGAAGAAAGACCATCCAGCATTAAACAGAGGTGGGGGTCTCCGTTTTCAGCTGTCCCCCTCCTACAGTGCTGCCATTGCCAGTATCACTCCACCCCCTGTTAACAATAGGTATTAATTAGGTGTGAACGATAGCCATGTGATGTATCAGTCACCTGGAGGCAGGACTCAAAAGCCTGAATTTTGCCTGAAACTCTCAGACTGAAGAAGTCTCTTGGAAGAGAGACAAAACGTTTCATTAAAGAAGAACCCGTCCAGAAGACCTATACAATTTTTTTTCYTTTTGATTTTTTACCTGGATTACTGAGATGCATCAGGACATTTTGATATCTCCTACTTGCCAAATTTTTAAACCAATTTTATTTTTACTTACAGTTGAAACCAGAAATTTACATAAACTACATAAAAAAAATTTCACACTGCCTGATGTGAAATCAGAAAAAACTTTTTCTGTTTTAAGTCAATTAGGATTACCAACATTTTTTCTATTTGCTAAATGCCAGTGTAGAGCTGATGCATCTCAGTAAGAAAGTTCAAATCCCGACCCAGGGACCTTTCTAGGTAGAGTCTGCATGTTCTCTTTGTGTATGTGTGGGTTCTCTCCAGGTACTCCGGCTTCCTCCCACAGACCAAAAACATGACTGTTAGGTTAATTGGTAACTCTAAATTGTCCCTAGGTGTGAGTGAGAGAGTGAATGGTTGTCTGTCTCGTTTGTCTCTTTGTGTCTCTGTGATGGACTTGTGACCTGTCCAGGGTGTACCCCACCCCTCGCACTGTGACTGCTGGATATGGGTACCAGTGACCATGAAAGGAAGAAGCGGGTATAGATGATAGATGCTAAATGCCAGAATAATGATAGAGAGAAATTTTGAGGCAGTTTTTGTTACTTTCTTCAAAGTCATCAGCTTAAATACACTTCATTATTATTTGGTACAATTGCCCTTAAACTGTATGACTTGGGTCAAACATTTTGGTAAATGGTACTTGGTAAATGGACTGTACTTATAAACACCTTTCTATCCATCCGGGACACTCAAAGCTCTTCACACTACAATCTGTGTCCTCATTTACCCGTTCACACAGCACTCTATTAGGTCTCTACAAAGCTAACATGTACAATCACCTATGGAGACTAATCAGTGCCAATCTCATTCATACACTGATGGGACACACATCAGAGGCATTAGGGGTGAAGTGTCTTGCTCAAGGACACAACAACAGCTTCAGCCAACATCTTCATCACCTCTTTTGCTTTTGTTCTTGGATTGATGCACGTTTCAGGTAAAAGCACGTTCAGATGACACAGAACTCGTCTCTTTCCTGAGCGGTATGATGGCTGGACATTCCCATCTTGTTTGCAATTGTGTACAACTGTTTGTACAGATGAACATGGCACCTTCAGACATCTGAAAATTGCACTCAAGGATGAACCAAACTTGTGCAGGTCCACAGTTCTCTTCCTGATAGGTTGGCTGATTTCTTTAAACTTTCCCATGATGTTACACAAGAAAGCAGCGTGTTTCAGCTGTGCCTTAAATTACATCCACAGGTGTGTCGCTAATTAACTCAGATGTTATCAATAAACCTCAGAAGCTTCCAAAAACATGACATCAAATGTCCCAAGCTGTTAAAAGGCATAGTAATCTTGTGTATTGCTGATTCTGACATTTCTGTAGATACCGCACGTCAAGTAGCTACGTTTCCATTGACCATGAAAATGTGCAAATTAGAATTGCGAAAAAAATTGCTTAATGGAAACACACCAATTTAAAAAAAACAAGTTTTTTGATAAAATGGTTTTGCACTAGGATATGGTAGTTTTTTAGCCATATCAAAATTGGTGTATTTTGCAAAACTGCAATGGAAACACTTTTTTCGCATCACAGGAGTCACGTGATCAACAACTCGATGTTTCTACTGGCGAAAAAGTCGACAAAGAAGAAGACAGCAGGAAGTAGAAGTAGTAAAAAACTACAATTTCCCAAAAATGGTGCATAGCCGCTCCCAACTGTAAGGGCCTTGTCCCTCAAAAGCTAAAACAACTAAAACAAACCTATACGTAAAGTAGAAAACCAAGAGTTTGGATTTAAGAGATTAATGAACCAATCAGCGGGCCGGACTTCAGGCCACCAGTTGAATAGCTCTGCACTTGACTGTTGGGTCTTCTACATGCTGTTTGGCAAAGTTTAGTCTAGATTTAATATGAGTTCTCTGCATTTTATTTTTAATTGGTGTAACTCTGTAGAAGATAAGTTTTACTGAAGAAGACAAAAAGCCCATTTATACTGACCATGACTGATTTTTGACAATATAAAGGGATGAATGTTTTTATAGGCACTACATGTATGATTTTGTGAGAATTACACATTATCGAATTAATTTGTATAAACTAAAATAATCTGTGTACACCTTCTTATCAGAAAATGCATGTGTAACTTCAAAAACAGTCACTTATGTTGTCAGGATATTTCATCTTCCTTATAATAAACAATATTTGAAACACTGAAGACACAATGACATGGTTTTGTACAAACTAGTTTTAGTTTTACTGATATAACAGGGCACATGTATTTCCAAAATTGCATTTGTTTTTGAAAACAACACCAAAATTAAAGAAACTGTATTTATATAGTTTTTTTTTATTTCTAGCCAACCAGGTTACTCAAAGATCTTCAACTACACAAACTACCCTCATTTACTCAACTACACACACATCTACACACACATACAGGTTTGTATTTCTATCCTTATTAGGACCATGCATTGACTTCCATTCATTTCCAGTAATTTCTACAACCTAACCCTGACCACCAACCCTAAGGCTAACATCACAGGTACCTGCCTGACCCTGACCTAAGTTCAATTCACACCTTGGTCCTAAACCCAACCCCAAACTCTAAAATGTAGTTCCACCATATTAGGACCGGTCTTTGGTCCCCATTAGGACTACTGGTGTGCAAACCGGAAATGATCCTAAAAGGTAACAAAAACAAGTACACAGACACACACACGCGCGCACACACACACACACACACACACACACACGCACACATACATACATACATACATACATACAGTACATACATCTAATTGTAATTAATCACATTTTAAAAATGGTAGTTTTCTTCATAATATTATTAGATCTCAGATTAATGTTTGGGCAAAAATAGTAATAAAAGTCAAAAAGAAAAAAATTGTATAGGTCTTCTGGACGGGTTCTTCTCTAATGAAACGTTTCGTCTCTTCTCCAAGAGACTTCTTCAGTCTGAGAGTTTCAGGCAAAATTCAGGCTTTTAAGCCCTGCCTCCATGTGACTGATACTCACATCACATGGCTATCGTTGACACCTATTAACACTTATTGTTAACAGGGGGTGGAGTGATACTGGCAATAGCAGCACTGTAGGAGGGGGACAACTGAAAACGGAGGCCTCCACCTCTGTTTAATGATGGACAGTCTTTCTTCACAAAAATGTTAACAATAAGTGTTAATAGGTGTCAACGATAGCCATGTGATGTGAGTATCAGTCACATGGAGGCAGGGCTTAAAAGCCTGAATTTTGCCTGAAACTCTCAGACTGAAGAAGTCTCTTGGAGAAGAGACGAAACGTTTCATTAGAGAAGAACCCGTCCAGAAGACCTATACAATTTTTTTCTTTTTTCAAAACATGACAACTTTGTGTAGCACAAAAACCAGTACAGCTCTGTAC
>NW_013952587.1:296940-298498 GCF_001266775.1 Austrofundulus limnaeus | reverse complement strand
CTCCAAGAGACTTCTTCAGTCTGAGAGTTTCAGGCAAAATTCAGGCTTTTAAGCCTAAGATCCGGTGCCCCGGCACAAACAGAGCAATGTTGTATATGCTGTTAAGTGCCAGGAGGACTGCGACCAGTTATACATCGGGGAAACAAAGCAACCATTGTTCAAAAGAATGTCCTAACATAGACGAGCTACGTCTAATGGCCAGAACTGTGCAGTTTTCACTCATTTACAGGCCAGCGGTCACTCTTTCAGAGATGAGGATGTTCTCATTCTTGATAGAGAGAAACGTTGCTTTGAGAGAGGAGTACAAGAACAGAGGTGGAGGCCTCCGTTTTCAGTTGTCCCCCTCCTACAGTGCTGCCATTGCCAGTATCACTCCACCCCCTGTTAACAATAAGTGTTAATAGGTGTCAACGATAGCCATGTGATGTGAGTATCAGTCACATGGAGGCAGGGCTTAAAAGCCTGAATTTTGCCTGAAACTCTCAGACTGAAGAAGTCCCTTGGAAGAGAGACGAAACGTTTCATTAGAGAAGAACCCGTCCAGAAGACCCATACAATTTTTTTCTTTTTGATTTTTTACCTGGATTACTGAGATGCATCAGGACAGTAATAAAAGTCTAAGTTGTATTTTTTGCTCATTTTATACTTTCTTCCCAAAGAAATGACACACAGTGTTCCTCAGCAATCCATGAAAATAAAATATTGTCCAAAGGAGGAAAAAGTCTTGTTCTTTTATGTGTGAGGATGATTTGACTCTCAAACTAACTGAACAGCTGATAATCTGATCGATACATGAACTCTGTGTTTAATTCTCCCCCCTCTGCCTTTCCACGGTTTGTTGGCAGGAAGCTGTAGTTAGAGGAGAGCAAATGGTTGTGTGTGTGTGTAGCCACAGGTTTTAGCACATCCACATCTCCCAGTTCTGCTTTCCACCAAGCCTGTCACCAATCTCTGATCAGAGCACTGCTGAGGAACATTGCTCAACAAGAGTGAGTAGATAGCAGGAACCTGACTGCATTTACTCACTTTCTCATCCATTTTCTGACGCATGTAACCCTCCTACACTCTGAGCCCACTGCCAGCTCTCCTGATGCCTATTATACCCTCAGAAACACAGCTCTCTGCGAGGTGCGGGGGAGAAGCTACAACTCACAAAAACAGTTGTAGGGTGTGAGACAGCAGCGTGGCTCAGTTCTGATCTTTAAACCCCGTTAAGAATGAAATTGTCGTTTAACAAGGTAAATGGGCTTGTTCAGTCCTCCTCTTCATTTTATAAACGAGAAAAACCTGGAAGCTTACCTCTGTAGGACTGCAGAAATATACTGGAAATGAACAAAAATGGTTGATGGAACTTTAAAGTTGACTTGATTATTTAGAATGAAAAGTTATTTGGAGGTTTTCTACAGATTCTCAGCTGACTTTTGACCTTTACATTTCTTTTGTGTTAAAAGAAACCTGATCCTACAAACTCTCACAAAAGTTATTAATTAATATTTATTATAATAGCTTGGCCCTGGTTATTCAGTGTGTGTGTGTGTGTGTGTGTGTGTGTGTGTGT
>NW_013952587.1:289929-296926 GCF_001266775.1 Austrofundulus limnaeus | reverse complement strand
TGTGTGTGTGTGTGTGTGTGTGTGTGTGTGTGTGTGTGTGTGTGTGTGTGTGGTGTGTGTGTGTGTGTGTGTGTGTTATGTGTGTGTGTGTGTGTTATAAAGAGTATGAAATTATTTTAGGCAACTTTTTCATGAGTTCTACGCAAAAGTAAAAACTTGTTAAGAGTGTATAATACAGCGTAGACTAAACCTGAGCACCGAGCACGCCCCTCCCCCCCGAGTACTGAGAGCAGCAGAACCTCCGCCTGTTCAGTTCGCCAAAGTCAGGGAAAACGATCCAAACCATACAAGTAGCCCATCAATTTAAAGCCCAGACTCTGCTCTTCCCAACAATATACGTGTCACAGCTCTACGTGAAAAATTCACAGAACAAGCAGCCAAGGAATAGCAAAAATGGTTAAATTCTGGAACCACAAACAAAACGTCTTTCCTTTGTTTTTATGGTTTAATCCACTTTGGAGTGATTTTTTTCCCACTTGGCTGGACCTGTACGTCTTCTGTGTTAGTGTTGGTACATGTAAAATGCTAATTCTGTACTGTGGAGATCATTAAGAGTCGTTGTCGGGTGAAAAAATCTTTTGCTAACACTGTGTTGCCTGTGAACTGGAAGATCGGTGCGTGGCTAAAGAATGCGGAAGTGCTAGATCAGAAGTCTGTGGCATATAGGCTATTGGACCTGTGAGGATCTGTGTTTGTTTTCCTTTTTTGCTGTTTGTTTCTTCACTTTCCCTGTGTGTATCTGCTCCAGCCCACCTGATCACCTGATCTTCATGTCTCTTCCCAGGTGTTTCCCATTGTCAGCTTGTTAGTGTCCCTTTATATTCTGCCTCTCGTCTCCATTTCCCTGTCGGTTCATTGTTCTTCTCGCATCCAGTCCTGTTTGTCTCCCTGTGTTGTTCCCTGCTGCCCCATCAGCCATTTCATTTTGTTAATAAATCAGTTTTTCCTCTTTTTCTCTGAATATCTTGAGATGTTGTGCCTGCTCCCTGCATTCTTTGTGTACGCTAACGTGACAGGAGCAAACTGGGTCATGATGCAAAAGAAAACAATGATGCCAAGCACAGCTGCTGATCTACAACAGAGCAGCTGAAACAGAAAAAAAAAATCCAAAGTCCAGAACCTCAGCCTGACTTAAGGAACCTTCAGAGAGCTGAGCAGCTAATGTCTGCAAACATCAATGAAAGCAGTGTGGTAAAGAAGAGTTGGACAAAATTCCTCCACAACCATGTAGAGACTGATAAGGTTCTACAACCTGCTGGATCAGGAGCTGGAACCAGTTTATTCACACAGTTTTTCCATGTTGCCTTTGCTTTGGTTTAATAAACTAAATACTGCAAAGGGCTAGCATATATGAGCCTTGCATCTACGCAAAGCACCAATGCACCAGAACTGATTGAACACACAGGTGGGCCTGATAGATAGCCCTTCATTAGTGCTAAACATCAACAAAATCTGAAGCTCTTATGCTGAATCGTTTTTGAGTTACAAGCATTTTTGTATGTCCTGACACCCCCTTTGGATGGAGCCCCCTCCTTAAAGTTGGGGTCTATCGGATTACCAAAAATCACTGAAAAAAATACATTAAAAAAAACAGTACGAAAACAATACGGCTCCCACTTCTGGTCATAAGAATGACATGTTGTTTGAACACGTGAGGTTTGATTTGAATCATTTTAGAATTTGGATCATTTTCATTTTGCTCTGATACGTAAATCCCCAAAACTAAAGGAAGTCTTTTCCCACAACCACACAGAAAACATCTGTGACCATTAACGTTGGAAAACAAAACAGGACTTCTGATTTATGTTTGTTTTAGGAGCTACTTACAGGTTGACAGGTTTTGGCCTAAAAAGAAAAAGCAAAAGTTAAACAATCCACTGAACTGAAAAGCAGGAGACTTCAGCCTCGTTTATCAGGAAAGCTTGAATTAGACCTTTTGATTTACCTGACTAATTGCTTTGATCGCAGCTCCCTCTGTGTTTCTGCTTTGCTCCAAGCTGTTTTGATGCTGTCGTAAGCAGCCGTCCAAACTTACCAACTGGGGTTTCACCGTAATCAGATGGGGCCACCTTGCAGCTCTGAGCTGAACAATGCAAAAAATGACAAAGTTACCTAATTTTCCTCCATCTGATTAAACAGTTCGGCTGATTGGTTCTGCATGAAGGCACAAAAACGGCGCTCATTGCTTTGTTAAAATAAATGGGAAGAAAGGTTTTGTGTTATTTAACGGTTGGCAGAGCTCCAGGAAGAGCGCGTGGAAGGAATGGAGAATCAGTTGCTACAAAATGGTTCCTCTGAGCCCCGTTATTTGCTGATAAAATAATGATGTAATTGAATGTCTTAACAGTAAACAGAAAATTGATCAAACTCTTTTACAAAGATAAATTACCTGAAATAATATTTCTACATTGCTACTGTGTTCATTCAGAAAAAGATTAAGGCTGACAGCTTTGATTTAGACTTTAGGATTCATGTCAGTCATTTCCATCTCTCTGTTTTGAGTGTCACTCTCAGCTATACAGAGCCCGCGAGGGGACATGGGGGGGATTTTTTTTTTCTTTTGCGTTCCCACACAATATTATTGTGTTACCTCACAATAATTTTTGTATTTGTTTGTCACTGTTGTGCTTACCGGTTAATTAAGGTTGTATTCACACCTGACACATTTGGTCCACTTTAAACGAACCAGAGTTTGTTTCCAGCGTTGGTCCGGACCTTTTGTGCAGGTGTGAATGCACTCATGTGAACTCTGGTGTGGATCAAACAACCGGACCGAGACCTGCTTTTTGAGGTGGTCTCGGTTTGCTTCCAAACGAACTCTGGTGCGGTTCACTTCAGTTCGCTTCAGACCAAACTCTAACCGAACCAACTGCATAAAACATGCACCGTTTTGGACTTCACAGGCCACCGTTGCTGAGATAAATAAACTGAAGTCATACCTGTTTCATCGTCTCCTGTTAGCAGCTCTGCTGGCAGCATAAAATGGGTCAGAACACGCAGAGCACCTCGTCTCCTTTGGGTTGCAGGACATATTTACTGTTGCTCCAAAATTAGAATATCATCATGAAACCACCATTAAATTAGCTGCTTCTGACATTTTAAATGCTATTGCAGTTGTACTATCAGCATAAATGTGYGCATCAGAACCGCAGCATGCAGGACTTCCTTGTTTGTTTCTGGATTTGTGGCTCAGTCCCTCCCCCGTCCTTTTTTGTCCAATGGGAGCAATGATCGTCCGCCTGATGGCTTTGTTTACAAGTTATAGTTCATTTGCAAAAAAGCACAATGTGAATGCAAACCACACCAAATGAAAAAAATAAAGTCCACCTTTTGTCTGGACCAAAGAAGTGGATCAAAGGACTTTCCTGGTGTGAATACACCCTAACAAATTCACATGGTCACCATTATACAGGAGTTAGCCTACTACTTTAATTCAGAGATATTTTAAAGGGGCAATATCATGTAAAACCAACTTTTTTGAGTTTTATATCATGTTATAATGTTGCACTCTCATAAAAACATGCCCAAAGCCTTGCTCTGACTCATTCATGCATGTTTGAGAAATCCTGCAATGTTTTTAAGAAGCCATGCTGAGGAGCAAAACGACAGGTGGGGACCAGAAACACCTTTTGGTACCAGAAACGCCCCTGGGACGTGTCTTTAAGCCGAACTTCCTCATCACGGAGCACACCTCCCCACCCCCCACACCCTGCCCATGACTCCTGCAGGCTCTCGGCAGTAACAGAGCAAATTGAAAGTGAAACTTAAACTGTCTGCTGAGATCCACTACTTCTCAATCTCAATCTCAGCTCTTTTCAGATTAAAAATACCTTGGAGGAAATGTATTTTCAGATGCCAAGTAAACTGCATCATAGCGCATGCATGAAACAACCCAACCCCGTGCACGCGCATGCGCGACACTCCTCCCCACCCCCATCGATGGGTGACGGGACGGGACAGGGCAGAAGCGGAAGCAGGTTCTTAAAGAGACAGAGGCCAATTTCAAGGCATTTAGAAGAGGAAGTGATGAGAAGATAAGTTTATTTTCTATTTAAACTTAAAAACAGCATTTTAATAACAACTAAAGGTGATATAGATACTTTATTATGGTACAGTATTTAAATATATGCCTGAGAAACACATAATATTGGCCCTTTAACTCAGTGCAGTCACGTAATAGTTTCTCGAAGTTGTGGCGACACATTTCGGTAACCAGAGTTTTCAAAATAAAAATATCATTTAATTCAGTTCATAGAAAACAAAATTTTGCATGGGAACACAAAAAGTGTTGCAAGATAATGCAAATACATATATTGCAGGCTCTGTACAGCTACTACCACACCAAAATCAGCTGAATTATCTGCAAAACTGACTCAGTTCTAGTAATAAAGTTAAAGCTATTTTGTGTTGGCTGATGTTGATTAGCGGCAGCATCCACACTGAATTTGATTGAGGTTAGAGTTAGGGTTATTTAATTAGATATGAATGTACACCAAATGTTTACTTTATGAGAATTTCATTAAATTTTTGGGAAATTTTGCTAACATGGGGACACAGTTTACACTAAAAGGTAATGCCACAGTTTTAAGCAGAAATATTCTGGCTTAAGAGAGCTCAGCGTATGTGTTGGGGATGCTGCTCAACTACCATACAAGTTTTTAACTCAAATTCTGCAAAACTGTTGGCTGTGTTGCTGGGCCAGTTGCAAAGATGGTTATATTTTCTAACAGCCTCAGCCAGCTGCTTCTCAGCAGAACAGAAAAGATGTAATGAGAGCAGTTTAGTTTGACTGCTCTTCTGTATAAACACGCCCACAAAGTTCTGACCAAGGCCCATACCCCTGCGAGACAAAAGTTCTGTCAGAAGTGTGTGTACAGAATGGGTTTTGCCGTACCTAAGAACCAAATGATGTAATTTTTGTCAATAGAAACAGATTTCTGGCATTTCTTGTGTTACTTCCCAAGAGTTGTATTAAAATGTGTCTGGCGGTAATAAAATATTTTCTTAACAGAAAAACAAAGTTGATATCAATAGTTGATGCTAAAGTTTTTAGCAAAGATGTTGTGCAATATGTAGCGCTTAGAGCAGTGATGTCCAACCCTTGCCACCGAAGCCCACTTTCCTGCCTGTTTCACCCGTTTCTCTGCTCCAACACATTCAGTGATTTAAATAAATCTTCTTTTATACAGATGCCTGTTAATCAGCCATTTATTCAGATCAGGTGTGTTGGAGCAGAGAGATGAAGAAAAGCTTCAGAATCAGGACTTGATTGATTCTGTTGATCTTGTTTAGCTAGTTTTTCTGTATTATTACCAATCATGCAGTTATTTCATGTTCAACTATTTTTAGTGACAAGAAAGTCTAAAAAATATTATTTTCAAACAACCTTCATAATGTTCACTACACAAAATGTGATTACAGTTTTAAAACTCTTAAAGCTGGACACTCAAATAGTGGATTTACCCTTCTGTAACTTTGTTACATTCAAAAGGGTGATTTAATTTTTAATTAGCAAAGGTAGTCCTTTGCACCGTCCCAAATGATTGTCATTTTTTACTTGTCAGATTGACGACTTCTGCTTTAAATTTGTTCTGTTGCGATTTAATGATGGTTTTGTCAATGTTTTTGC
Source organism: Austrofundulus limnaeus (assembly GCF_001266775.1). Lineage (NCBI taxonomy): Eukaryota > Metazoa > Chordata > Actinopteri > Cyprinodontiformes > Rivulidae > Austrofundulus > Austrofundulus limnaeus. The sequence goes on along the minus strand of NW_013952587.1, from coordinate 291,297 downwards.
AGACAAGTGATAGAAGAGAAGAAGGGAGTCAGGTTGGAGGAGAGCCTATAGCCCTGAAGTCAACCAGCAATTTTCCCATCAGTGGCTGAATGTGATCTAAGCACTGATTAGACTCTATAGAATGATTTTCCATACAATTTAGTTTTTTATATAGTGTCATTTACAACAAACATCATCTCAGGGCACTGTACAAAAACAATCAATCAAAGAAGTCAGCAGATTGTGTTGATTCTTCACTTTATCAATTTGTCGTCCAGCAGTCTAAGTCTGTAGCAGCAGAACTAAGGAATAACTCAGGAAACCTAAGTATAACTATAGGATTTATCAAAAAGGAAAGTCTTCAGTCTAATCTTAAAAGTAGACAGAGTGTCAGCCTCACGGACAGAAACTGGAAGTTGGTTCCACAAGAGAGGAGCTTGATAACTGAAAGCTCTGCCTCCCATTCTACTTTTAGAAACTCCAGGAACCACAAGTAAACCTGCAGTCTGAGAGTGAAGTGCTCTGTTAGGGAAGTATGGAACAATAAGATGTTTAATACGTATATGATGGAGCTTGGTTATTAAGAGCTTTGTATGTTAGGAGTAATATTTTAAATTCTATTCTGAAATTGACAGGGAGCCAGTGGAGTGAAGCTAAAACTGGAGAACTCCTGATCAAAATCTTAAGACCAGTCAAAAAAGTGCAAGAATTTGCATTTTGTACTATTGGATCTTAAGAAGGTTCTGTAGGGGTAGGGGCTTATGTTAAATAAGCCTCCCTACCTACTTCTCATAATCTAGTTATGAGAGAAATTTTTACYARGGCATTTTCTCATTACTTTAATATTTTGACTGTGCAAATTGGAAAGTGAGACAATAAGGGAACGTTCAGACGAGTTCAAGTTGATTCATAAAAGATTATGCAATCATTTATTTACACAAATTGAACAGATCATAAGTTACACCTGATTGTGGGTTTTCCTATAACAAGCTTCAGAGTTAAATGAGATAAAACTCGCGTCCGAATTTCAGTTCACATTAAAACTCAGATTACTTATATAGAACAGTAAAACGTCAGTTCTGATGTAAACAACCAAACAATTTACTGGCACTTTTAGCTTAGGGTTAGCAAATAAAGAATAAGTAAAGGTTTGAAAATAAGGTTAGTGTTTCTGCTTTTATTTTGTTAAGGGTATGTGACAACCAGATCAGCAACATCCTCTCTGCGCTCAGAACTCCACATGACACGTCACCAGGAACACGACAGCGTTTACCTGTTGCTGGCTTCTTTGACCACACTCGGGGCAAACCCTGCCTCGCCTCAGACCAGTCAGGGAACGAGTTCCTCGGCCCGCTCAATGCTCCGTGGCGAGAAAGTGTTATTTTAGGC
>NW_013952587.1:283326-289547 GCF_001266775.1 Austrofundulus limnaeus | reverse complement strand
ATTAAGAGAACTGAAGTTCTCTTCTAGGTTGAAATGACCTGTCATGGCCTAAAATAGTTCAGTGTTCCTGCCTTCTGTCAGGYCTKTYSGAGACCTGCTTTGAGGCAGTAACTCTTGTTTCTTCACTCGAGGTGACCCCTACAGTTTTAAGTAGAGCTTCACAATGTTAAAAGAAGAAATCAGTGCAAAAGACAAGAACTTTTGAGCAGGGAATTTTCTGAAAACTGCATTTACACTCAAACATGATTTTTTTCAGCTGATCAAAAGTTTAAGACCATAGTCTTTAAAAACCAAAAGCTGTGCAAAAATCTGGATTCCATGTCATTTTCTGTCAAGTCTTTACACTGTCAAGACCTCMTGATRGYAAAAGCAAAAAAGCTCACTGACTTTGAACGTGGTAGGATTGTTGAGCTGCATAAGCAAGGCCTCTCACAACGTGCCATCGCTGCTGAAGTTGGACGCAGTAAGACAGTCATTTTACATTTTTTAAATGATCCTGAGGGTTATGGAACAAAAAGTCAAGTGGTAGACCCAAAAAAATTTCACCAGCTCTGAGCCGCAGGATCCGAATGGCTGTCCGTCAAGACACGGGACGATCCTCTACCCAAATTAAGGTCATTACTGGTGCTGATTGCAGCCCAATAACCATCAGACGGCATCTGCAAGAGAAGGGCTTCAGAAACAATGAAAACGTCTTCAAAGGCCACGTCTTCTTCAACACCACAAAATTGCCCGTTTGGACTTTGCAAGGGTGCACCAAACATGGGAAATTGAAAGGTGGAAGAAAGTTGTCTTCTCTGATGAGAAAAAAATTAACATTGATGGTCCTGATATGGCTTCCAACGTTACTGGCATGACAAGGAGATCCCACCTGAGATGTTTTGTACACGGCACAGTGATGGGAGCGCCATCATGATTTGGGGTGCGTTTTCCTTCAATGGAACAATGGAGCTTCAGGTTGTGCAGGGGCGTCAAACAGCAGCTGACTATGTGGAGATGTTGCAGCGGGCATCCCTCATGACTGAGGGCCCTCGTCTGTGTGGTAATGATTGGGTTTTTCAACAGGACAATGCTGCAGTTCACAATGCCCGCCTGACAAWGGAGTTCTTCCAAGAGAATAACATCRCTCTTTTGGACCATCCTGCATGTTCCCCGGATCTAAACCCAACTGAGAACATTTGGGGATGGATGGCAAGGGAAGTTTACAAAAATGGACATCAGTTCCAGACAGTGGATGCCCTTCGTGAAGCCATCTTCAACACTTGGAGCAACGTTCCCACTAGCCTCCTGGAAACACTGGCATCAAGCATGCCTAAACCATTGTTTGAAGTCATCAGCAAGAATGGTGGAGCTACTCATTACTGAGTCCTTTTTTTAACACTTTGATTTCTGTTTTGGGGGGTTTTCAGGATTTTTTTTTAGCTATGGTCTTAAACTTTTGATAAGCTGAAAAAATCATGTTGAGTGTAAATGCAGTTTTCAGAAAATTCCCTGCTCAAAAGTTCTTGTCTCTTGCACTGATTTCTTCTTTTAACATTGTGAAGCTCTACTTAGAACCTTCTTAAGATCCAATAGAGCAAAATGCAAATTCTTGCACTTTTTTGACTGGTCTTAAGATTTTGATCAGGAGTGTATGATTTCTCCTTCCAACTCTCAATAAAACTCTAGCAGCAGCATTTTGGATTAACTGAAGACTTCTTAAAGAGGTTTTTTGGATGCCCAGATAATAAAGAATTACAGTAATCCAGTTTAGACATGATAAATGCATGATTCAGTTTTTCTGCAGCAATTTTGGACAAAATGTTTCTAATTTTAGTGATATTACACAGGTGGAAGAAGGCGGTCCTGGTAACATTTTTAATGTGGGGGTTAAAAGACATGTCCTGATCAAAAATAACACCAAGCAGTGGTGTGCTGTCAGGGCCAGCAAAGCCTCATCTGCTGGCCTAAACACAATCAGAATCACTAGTTTATGTTTTAGAATATTTTACAGTTATTAAATTATTATTAGGATATTTTTATTTTTGAAACATCTGTTCTCTTCGTTTTATAGTTTTTCTCCTGGCTGCACAGCTTCCAGCAGCTTGTATTTATTTAGAGCCTTTGTTTTATTTTATTTTATTTTATTTTATTTTATTTTATTTTATTTTATCATTACATTTGATTCCATCTCCATTCAGTCATGTGTTGAAGTGTCTCTGGGTAAAACACTGAAGCCCCCACTGCCTCTGATGTGTCCCATCAGTGTATGAATGAGATTTAAGCACTGATTAGTCTCTATAGATTGATTTATCTGTATCGGTTGAGAGATCCAGTAGAGTGTTGTGTGACTGTGTGTGTGTGGATGTGTGTGTGAATGGTTAAACGAGGACACAGAGTGAAGTGTAAAACACTGAGTATCCTGGTTGGATAGAAAGGCTCTATAAGTACAATATATTTACCATGTACCTAATAAAAACATTAATAAAGTAAAGAGTATTGGTCATGGATTTAAAGTGAAGTTACTGTTCAGAGTTCACCTTGAGTCATTCACAGAGTTTTCATTGGAACATAAAGATTTTTGTGGAAATCTCAACAATTTCACAGAAACCACAAATATGCTCCTTAATCGTTTGTTTTTTCCTGTGTCAATATACATTTTTTATTAGAGGAGCTGTTAATCATCTGCTTATCTCTGCAGTCATCTTTTTTACAGATCTTCATGGTACTGCACAACTAATTCATCATCATCATCATCATCATCATCATCGCCAGCATAGTCTGCACTCACAGCCACCTGGAATATTTCTTGCTAACATACAGCAAAACACTGATCAGGAAAGTTAAACTGTTCATGGGAAAAACAGACTTTCATCTTCATCTGGCTTCACTTCATGAAGACGTGACTGTGTGAGCTGGACTTAAAAGTGACTGGATTCTGGTCTATTTGTGTGAGCTGGTACTGGATTCTGGTCTGGTTGTCATGATTTAAACTCTGCTCTGCCCTTCACCGTTCTTCTGCCAAGCCACACTCATGCCAGGTAATCAATTTCATGCCACTCACCTGTTTTCTTCTGTATTTAAGTAAGTAAGTAAGCAAGCAAGCAAGCAAGCAAAGTTTTATTTAAATAGCACCTTTCACAGAAATAAATTCACAAGGTGCTGTACATTCAGGGAAGGGGGAGGGGGCAGTTAAGACAGGTCATGCAGCAAACACACTTGTGCTACCTTTAGACAAACAAAACAGCAGAAACAAAGAAAAAAACTGAAAAAAAAACACAAGGGAAGGGAAGATGAGGAAAAAAAGCAAAACATCGTTTTATTTCAATACTGTGACACACTATGGTGTTTATGAAAAAATCTCTGCATAGAGCAAGTTACATCTATTTTTAAAAAATTATATTTACATTTATATTTATATAAATATACATCTATTTTACATATTTAAATGGAGGTGTGTCAGGGAAGGTGTCTCACGTGCGCCCAGTTCCACGTTCATTGGGATGTATAAAGGAAACGTGCGTGCGCACACTTTTATGCATCTGAATTTTTTGGTGTGGCGCACTTTTCTAAATTTGTCCGTAAGTCAACTTTTAGTGTGAAAGCTGCGTAATCCTTTATGCATGAGACCCCAGAACCCCCGAACAGACCTTGCCAGGGAGGCTCAGAAGTGTGATCCCCCTATAGTTGGAACACACGCTGCGGTCCCCCTTTTTAAATAGGGGGACCACCACCCTGGTCTGCCAATCCAGGGTAACTGCCCCCGATGTCCACGTGATATTGTAGAGTCACATCAACCAACCCAACCCCACAACATCCAGAGCCTTAAGGAACTCCGAGCAAAACTCATCCACCCCTGGCGCCTTGTCACCGAGGATTTAAACCCAGCCAGTACTCTAGTCCGGTGCCAGATTATTGAAGCCTCGCCAAGTAGATTCTCCAGCGATTTTTCATGCCTTATATTGACCACATTGCCTTGACCCCTTCTTTGGACCACAGATTCTGGCCTCTTGCCTCACTCCCTGATTGTACCTGTTGGACCTCTGACCCACGGCTCTTGACTCCCACACCGACCTCCAGACTTCCGCCTCTCGTCATGCTCCACACTGGTTCCACGTCGGTTTGGACTCCTGGATCTCGACCCATGCTCTCGTCTCTGGTTCACGAGCTAAGTCTTCACCCTATAATATGTCTGTTTCTGTTAACCTGTGTATGACCTCTGCCTGCTCCATGGACCCCGACTTAGCCCAGTGTCCCAGATTAAGTCTGCCCTCAGAGTGTACGGTGCCACTAATTCGTCTCTTCTCTGCCTACAACTTTCAGCCCTGAAACCTGTGACTCACCAGATGCTTGCCAGCAGTATTTATTATAATTAACTCTTTAAACCTTTCTTTGTGTTTGGTTTCATTTTTTAGAACTCAATCCCAGGGTCATAACACTGGCTGTGTGAGCTCGTTCTGGAGTCTGAGCTTGCAGCTCCTCAGAGCAGACCGGGTCACAGAGCTGAATGGTCGAAGGAGGAAGAATCTGTTTTTAAATCAGCAATGGTTGTTCTGATGTGACAGGGATCCTGTAATGTTCTCGTGACCTGAACAACCTTCAGCTGCTCCATTCAGGGGTCTCCACAGCGAACAAGCTCACATGAAGTCATTGTTTTATCCTGGATGTCCCTCCTGGTACAACCACAGCCCACATGTATGGAGCAGCTGGGGGTTTAAGGGCTTTGTTCAAGGAAACAGAGTGGAGCAAATGATGGTGAAGGCAAACATGGGTGCAGAAATAGCAGGTACACTCACCACATGATGAAACTCCTGGTGAAACACCAGCTGCCAGAAGAAAATGATTCACTTCAAAGGAAATTCTAGGAGTTAAAATTAAATAAATTATTTCTGAAAACATACCTGTTAGAAAACTTTAATTTAAAGGTCAATTAGAAAATGTGAAAGTGATTTTAGTTATTAAGATTCCTGGATGGTTTGTTTAGAGAACTCTCTATACAAATACCAATTATTCCAAAGATATTTATACTTATTTTGCATTTTAGCCTGAGCTCTTCAACTTCTTTTACAGGCCTGGGTCACATTTGCCTGTTGTTCAAAGCTTGTGTGGTTCATCAATCATAGCCAGTATTGTAATGACTTTGCCTCAACACGGTGGAGTAAAACATGTAATATTACTACTGCTTATCATTTATTCATAAAGTTGGAATTAAAAAGCCCTTGACCTGTGTAAAACCTGCTGAAAGCCCACTTTTCCTGTAAGTGGCTGAAAAGTTGGAAAGCTGAGTTAGAACTGAACTTTAAATATGTCAGACAAAAGCAGGCATTTTTGAGAAAAATAATTCTTAAATGCATTGAGATGAAAAATTATATTTGGTGAATGGTGACATTTCTTTGTGTGCGAATGTTTTTTAATGAGTTAGTGAGGCAAATATTTATAGTGTTGGAGTCGGAGATGAATAAAATAAATAAAACCCACACATTTCCATTCCAGCTATGTTCAGTTCAAGAAATTGAGCTGACAATTTCATTGGGAAAACTAATGGGATTTTCAGCATACAGAGTAGCTGGTGATTTAATACCAGAAGTCTTTTGTCAGTGTAATGCACATTCTGTTGAAATGACCGGAACAATGTCAGTGATGTTTTCAGACAATAAACACAAACTCACCCCAAGAAAGAAGGATTTACAGCCTGTAAAAATGTATTTGAGCAGCAGGGTGGTGCAGTGGTTAGTGCTGTCACCTCACAGCAAGAAGGTCACATATACTCCCACAACCTTTATGTGTGGAGATTACATGTTCTCCCTGTGCACTGGTGGGTTTTCTCCAGGTACTCTAGTTTCCTCCCACAGACCAAAATATTCATGGTTGTCAGGTTTAGATGCGAGAACGAACCCAGGTCCAGACGGTGGATGAAGTTTAAAATAAAAGGATTTATTAAACAAAATAAAGAGCTGACAGGGCAGCTAAATAAATCAAAACACAAAGGAGCCACGGGGAAACGCAGGAACAATGAGACAGTATAAGCCATGTAATGATCCAACAAAGGAGTGAACAAATGAGACAGAATAAATACTAACAGAGGAAGGGAAGGGAGGATAATGGGCAAAAGCTGAGGAAAAAACTAGTTAGAAACTACTAACAGGTGTGTGACAGAGGAGGAAACGGCAGGTAAACAGCTGAGGAGATGAAAGTGTAATGACAATGAGAGAACACAAGAGGGAGGTAGAACTATATATATA
>NW_013952587.1:280688-283186 GCF_001266775.1 Austrofundulus limnaeus | reverse complement strand
CATTATTATTATACAAATTAAGAATAGTTTTCTTGATGAATTAGAAGTGGTGTGGGTTAGGGCACACGAAGAGGGGTGAGCTAATATAACGATACTTCTGCCCACTCCTTTGTGCATATGAATATTGTGTGTAATGTTTCTTTTGCCTTCTGTTCGATAAACTTATTTTAAAAAACACTGGCTCATACTGTTACATGAGTGAAAACTAATGTTCTTTTCCACAGAGTGTTTACTTGTTTGCTTAACTTTGGTTGCTCCAAGTTTACATTTTTATCTGTTTTGCAGTTTTGTACTTGTGATTTAGTGATGGGACTGACTTCTCTTCTCTGAAATGGGCTCATTTAGCTCTGCTCACCAAAAAGAGCCCGAGGTTAGGAACCATGTTTTGGCATAAAACAGAAAAACAAAGCTAACAGGTTGTGGGACACAATGTTAAACTGTTGGTACCAACAGAGGTAGAAAAGCCGAGAAGCCATCAACCATTTATGAGCCTCCTCTCCAACTCTGACTGATCTTTACTTTTGCTGTTTGTTCAGTCTAAATATTCTGGCTGTGGTTTCTGACCTTCAGTCACCTCCATGATACTGGCTGTTGGTTGAGAGAAATAAGGTTACAGAAAGAGAAAACGTATTTTTTACCTCCTTTTAAAAGTAGCTCTGTTTTACAAACCTTCCTTGTGTGTAGGTGGAATTTCCCAACTTGTGACTGACAGATAACAATAGTGCTGCCAACACCCCCACACTGGAGAAGCTTTGATTAAGAAATAATGGTGAGCAGAAATCACATAAAATCTTTTCCTCTGTAATTGATTCCCAGAGGACAGCAAACTGTAAGTAAGTCAGTGAAGGCTGGGCCTACGCAGAACGTACAAACTGTGTGTTTTCTTAAAATAGAGTCGGAGTTGTACGTATATACTTGGTGAGTTGTGTGTAGAGCTGTGTATGGTTGTGTGTGATTTACAGTAAGTCACAGCAGAAACACAAAAAGATGCAGATGAGTTCACCGTGGTCCATCCCACAGGCTGTCAGCTGATTACATCTGTGGGCACATCTGTAATTTACAGCCCTTAACCCTAAACTATTAATCCTGATCGAAAAAGACTTTCTGAAACACATTAATTACACCTGAACAACAGAGTCTTGGATTAAAGTGATTCAGATTATTTTAAAACTTCTAGTAAACTGCTAAGTGAAGATTACATCCTAGAATCATGTGAAACGTGTCTTTATTTCATGTTGCACACCAAGCTTCTGTTGTTAGTTGATGACAGTGGTCCTCAGTCCTGGTCCTGGAGGACCACTATCCTGCAGGTTTTAGTTGTTTCTCTACTCTTCAGCAGGTCTTCAATGCCTGTAGATGCTTATTAGTCACTTATTTATTCAAATCAGATGTGTTAAAGCAGAGGAAAATGTAAAACATGCAGGACAATGGTCCTCCAGGACCAAGAGAGTCCTTTTAGAAACTAGAAATTTCCCCTAAAATCCTGTTTTTGTCTCAGAAGTACAAACACACAACGAGACAGATCAAACCGGCCATTCCACTTAAAACAAACAACTGGCATTAAAAAACTGAGAGTAATTGTGTGCACTTCTACTTTGTAAAGTAGATTGTAAAATGCCTCCTTACTTGAGTACATTTTGCCTTAAAATTTTTACTTGTTTTAAAACATTTGTTACTGAGGGGAAAATCATGTAATGGATGGATGGATGGATGGATGGATGGATGGATGGATGGATGGATGGATGGATGGATGGATGGATGGATGGATGGATGGATGGATGGATGGATGGAGACAAAATGTGATTTCTTTAAGGAGAATAAAGTCAGTTTTTTTTCCCAGATTTCATCAGTGTAGCCGTTGAGTGTTATTCAGACTAAAGAATCTGATAAATTTGTCATTTTATCAGCCTGCTGTAAAATCTGACCTTCAGCTGAGTCACATTCATGTTGTTTTGTTTGTCTCATAGTTTTGTATTTTAGCCACAAGAAGAAACTGTAATAAAAATGTACAGAGCAGGGAGTTTAAAACAACATTTGTAATTTCACAAACACAGTAGTTGTACCTTTATTAGAAAATGTTATTGCCGCTCATTTTAAACCTCATTCATGCACGCTTTTGCTGCTGCAGTTTGTGGTAACTGTTTTAAACCAAGAGCCAAATTCTGCACAAGCCTGAAGCTGAACCAGCTGCATGTTTGTTACTGGAGCACAGTGGGACATTTTGCACTGAAAAAGAAAATGGGCTCCTCAAAAGATTCATTTAGTTTTTGCATTTTAATTTCTAACCCTTTTTTATTGGCTGATTAGGTAAACCAATGCATAAGCACTGAAATACCCTTATTACTCTTCAGACTTTTCTCCTGAATCAATTTGAATAAACAAAAATAATCAAGTTTAAAGGTGCAGTATGTAACTTTTCTAAAAATGTATTTTTTACATATTTGTTCATTCTGTCACTATCTCCTGACAGATTGATATTAGACAGGTAAGCTATGGAG
>NW_013952587.1:278781-280473 GCF_001266775.1 Austrofundulus limnaeus | reverse complement strand
GTCGGAATATGAGGGGAGAAAGAACAGCTGTCTCCTTTCCGAATGGGTGCTCAGCACCATGTTTTACTTTCCCTTTCGCCCCACACTGTAACCATCGTGTCTGTGTTGTTTTTCTTTTTAAAAATGCCGGAGCGTTTCAAACTGTGATCTAAAGTTAATGTCAGCTGTTTAAAATGCATTTTTTGCCTGGTGTTAAAAACGGGAGCAGCAGAATGAGGCAGAGAAGCTGTGAGCGCTGTGTGTGTGAAGTCCTCATAAGGATAGCAAGATGGATGTGTCTTCTTTTTTCTCTGTTGCTCTGAGTTTTATTTAGGCGTGTTGCTGTTTTTGCATCACAAAAGCTGGGAACATAGTCATTTTATGTAACAAAATATATAATCCAATTAACATGTCAGAATAAATCAAGTAAGAAGAATATTTTGAGTTGCAGATAGTTTACCAGGAAACTGGACATTTTAATCTATAACTAACTTTTTTATATGCATAACACAAAACATCCGGACTAGAACCTTTTTATCTAAAAAGAATAAAAAAATCTAAACAACAGCTTGATCATTCCAGCATCTTAACAGCAAGGGATTCAGAAAAAACTGATGAATAATTGGAATGAAGGGTCCTTTCAGTGATTAAAACAAATTATCCAAATTAACTAGCACCCTCCATCAATGCCAATAACTACTGAACAAGTAATCAGTTCTAGCTGATAATACACACAATTGTCACTTTTCTAATTAATAAAACAGATTTTTTTCACCAGCTGAACCGATTATATCAGCATCTTAAAAACAAGTGAAATCCAATTTTCCCTGGGTCCACTGGGAGGATGTGGATAAGAAAAGACACAGACATTATTATTAAAAGTATTGCTGGCCTCATTTCAGTGCAGGCTGAACTCTTGGATGGCAGAGATAGGGACTATTACAGCCTTGTTGTCATTTGGAGTGCTCTCCAGGGGAAATTGGGTCGAGGAGACCTGTGCTTTATGGTCACACTGGATAGAAAATTTATTGTGGTGAAGGATTTAGTAAAGTGTTGTTATTTTCTGAGGTCTCTGCAAAGGAACTCTGCATGTTTTACTGAAGCTTATAAAAATGTGTGGATGTTTTCACGGATATTTTCTTTATGAGAATTTATCTCATTAACAGTGATTAATGTCCAAACTGATCTGAGTCCAATAATGATAGAAAAACATTTAAAGGGGACCTGTTATGCAAAATTCACTTTTTAAAGTTTTTTTTTACTCAACTTTGGGTGTGTACTTCTTAAAAAAACAGTCCTAGGACCAAAAATGCACCCAGGGGCATATTTACTGTAAGTAAATGAATTTTTAATGTACATTAATGACAAGTTTTATACTTCCGTCATTTTGTGATGTCACAAGCCGTACGACAACCCACCGCATCCTGCGTTCAGCCCCTTACCTAACAACCCCCGGGTGAGACTCCTCCTCCTCAGTATAAAAAGCTGTCACCGTGTTGTTATGCAATGCACAGCTCATTTCACAACAAGCCTCCAATAGGGCAATGGGTGGAGTGTTGGACCAAAGAGTGGAAGACCAGGCTTTGAAACCGGCATGGACACAATTTAATTATTTATTTTTATTCGTTATGAACACGTTTTCTCATGTACCTCTATTGTTTAGCTTATTAAAGCCTTGTTAAAGCCTATTTGTTCGAGTTTCTGAGGTATTTT
>NW_013952587.1:275922-277956 GCF_001266775.1 Austrofundulus limnaeus | reverse complement strand
CTACAAGGTTGTTTCTGTTCAAAATTTTTCTAAGTTTTTGGGTTCCCAAGAAACTACATACAGCAGCTTTAATGAAGTTTACAGATTTTTCCACAGAATGTTCAGCCAGCCGTTGAGCTGTCTAACATTTTATAAATGTTTGATAACAATTTTTTTTGCTCCAACAACTCATTTTGGTATAAATTATAGATTAAAACATATGGACCTTTCTGTCATTTTTCACTCAGTGTGTCTCTCAGGACTTAAGCTTTACTTTAAATCCTCTCAGAGTGCACTCACCTGAGCTTCCATAGACTTCAGTTATATTATAGTTCAATATGATCTGTAAATAAATGGACTTAACCAGTTAAATATTCAACATAAAACATTGTAGAAACATTAGTTTCCACTGGTAATTTAATTTGTACTGAAGTAAAACTATATCAGAAGCTGTGTACTTTTCCTTGTACAGATTGTTTGATCACACTGTCATTATGACTCATCAAAGATGTTTTGCATTATTAAATGTGCTAAGAGAGTGGGAACACAGAGAGAAACTTCACAAACTTAAATTAGTTCTGATTCACTGGAAATATTTGAAGCTTGTGTCCAATTTTAAACTGCAGTTTTCTGGTTCTTTTAAAGCGACAGCCTGAAGAATTAACCAAAATCCAAAACTCCAAAAATAATAATAAACAGGAAAATGATTCAGCTATATTAATATTCATGGCAAGTCAAAGTACAAAAACACTAAATTTCATTGAGAATAAACCCAAAAACGTCCTTTTTATTAAAACCAAGGAAGAGATTCAATGGAAAAAGGGGAATTAAATGTGTGAATTAATAATACATGTCTGTATGTAGAGCATCTCACACCACAGTGTAACTCTGGGTCTCCCTTGTGGCCACATTCAGAATCACTGTGAAAAACGTTACATCATAATGTGGTCTCACATTTCACTGCCTTTATTATTAGACTGTTCTGGTTTATTTAAGAAACCAGGATGGAATAAACAGCACAGAAATGGAAGAAATAATTCAACTTATAACAAACTTCCCCATCCTCTGTGATGTTTCCTTCCACCTCACCAGTTAAACAGCCCCCCCTCATCTTTACTGGAGGAGGGGTTTTCCCTTTAACCTTTATTCAACCAGACAGATTTATCTTTCTAAAACAGTAATCTCTTTTCTCTAAACCACAAGTCATTTAAAATCNAGACAGAGAGAAAAATAGAGAGAGAAGTAATTAGAAAAATAGAAAGATTGAAATAGCGATTAGAAGTATATTAAATATACACCAACAAAACACAGGACCACACACCCAACATCTGTCCGTTCTGGTTTATTTAAGAAACCAGGATGGAATAAACAGCACAGAAATGGAAGAAATAATTCAGCTTGTAACAACTCCCCATCCTCTGATGTTTCCTTCCACCTCACAAGTTAAACAGCCCCCCTCATCTTTACTGGAGGAGGGTTTTTCCCTTTAACCTTTATTCAACCAGACAGATTTATCTTTCTAAAACAGTAATCTCTTTTCTCTAAACCACAAGTCATTTAAAATCGAAACGAGTCATTGGGCCAGGCTTTCTCTCTTTCTCTCTCTCCAAGTTTGTATTTCTATCCTTATTAGGACTATCTTTCATTCGTTTCTGTAGCCTAACCCTGACCCTAAACCTAACACCACCCAATGGTGTTCCACCATTTTAGAACCAGGCTTTGGATCCCAAAAGGACTACTACTCTTGACAAAGTAGGTGTTTACACCAGAAAAGATCCTAAAAAGATAAAACACATAAAATATTTGTTTGTGCCTTTTCAAATAAATAAAAACACAAACCCAGTGTACTTGTTTACTCCAATGTTTCGATGCCACACGCAGTGACTTGGTAAACCAAATGAGTTTGTTAACAGAATATAATGTGTGTAGAAACCAGAGGTTTATAGTAACTAATTACATTCACTTTGTGACAATACTTAAGTAATTTTTTGAGGATTTGTACTTTTACCAAGTATTTTTAAATTTGTAAATTTTTTCTTTTATTTTGTTATATTC
>NW_013952587.1:271383-272851 GCF_001266775.1 Austrofundulus limnaeus | reverse complement strand
AAGTAAATGTATTTTTAATGTATATTAACGACAGGTTTTATACTTCCATCATTTTGTGATGTCACAAGCCGTACAACAACCCATGCTTTTCCCTTCAGCAAATTGTTGTGTTTATAAAGAGTTCATCTGGTCCCAAATGAGGCAGTGGTCATGTCCCCCTAGTGGTCTGGCTTAGTTACTGTTTGCAATCGATCTTTTCGGTGTTCCATGCATAATGTCTGTTATTTTGACAGGTAAAAGAATTGTACTTGTAAATTTGATTCGTACTTGTGAATTTGATTCGTACTTGTAAATTTGATTCGTACTTGTAAATTTGATTCGTACTTGTAATGTGGCAAAGTTGTAACAAATTTATGTACGTTTATAGACTTACATGTACAAATTTAGACTCTTATACATACAATGATTCTGACAGTTATCTTATCCCATAGATCTCTGGGTTTAAATTTCTTGTGTTATATGCATATAAATACTGTACTTATACACACAGTATGTTACAGTACTATTTTATATGTATTTACATTTATCATGGTCTCAGTTTCTTCCAACCCCAAAACAAGAGGTTTTAACATAAATGTGTAGACTTTTGATATCCACTGTAATATGTTTAAAATCCTGCCTCCAGTGTTTAATTCTTCACCTTCCCTCAACATGTTAATTACAGCTAATTAGTGCTTTAGACTGTTTATTCAGGCTTTTCTGTGCTGCCAAACACATAATTACAGATCTGTCAGTCTGTCAGTGAGCCTTGTGTTCAGTTTTCTCTCTGTTTCAAACACTGCTGGCTTCTGTTGGAATTAGACTGATGGCCCATATGTGGACTGACAAACAGCCCACGCTGAGCACAGCTGGTTCCTCCGTCATCATGTGACCTCTGTGTGAGGTCTCGCCTCCGTTCTCCATGTCAGACCCCTCACCAGCTCTGTATTTCCTGTCACCTCTCTGAGTTCATAATCAATAAGTGACAAAATGTCAAACACATTTGTATTTGTGTCCAATGCTCAGCAGGAACTCTGTTTCTGACAGCAGGTCTGGTGTTAGAGCTGTAGTCTGATACAAATACTCAAAAAATATACTCTCACAAAATATCTTGAAGGTTTAATCTACTTAACATTCATTTTAATGCAAATATATAATATTTTAAAAGATCCTTCAGTTTTATGCAGATCAATTCACTGTTTTCTGTTTGTAACGAAATGAAGCAGATCAGTGACAAGTTTTCCATCCTGAAACTGAAATATGGTCAAACTGGGTGTGATTTACAGTAATTTTAGATTTTAGTTCTGATTTTAAAGACAAATTAAACATTTTGGACAGGTTATGTATTTTTTATTTGTTTCTACAGCCAAACAACAATAAAATAGAAATATTTTTTAGATATTTGAATTCTCATGACTTCAGAAAACTTTAACTATCTTAAATGATTTAATGAGTTTTCTCTTAAGAAACACACAATGTTTGCCATCTT
>NW_013952587.1:268442-270263 GCF_001266775.1 Austrofundulus limnaeus | reverse complement strand
AATAAATATAATTCAATATATTTTGACAAAATGCAATTTTTGTTTACATTTTGGTCAAAACACTATATTTGCCTTTGTCTCCGTATACAACTTTTGGACTTAATCCTCGTTTCAATGTGATGAATCTCAGATTTAAATCAGAAAATATGCTAATTAGTCATGCCTATTCTATGTCTGAATTTGTGGCCACACCACCAGTGCAGTTCTGCTTCACATTCCTATGTATTGGAGGTGTGGATATATATCTAGATTTAAGATATGGATATGCATTTAATATTTAGATATAATTATAAAATATAGTAGTGAGAAATAGATTTAATTTGTAAATATAGATATAATATTAAATAATAATAATAATAGTAATGTATTTTATTTATAAAGCATCTTTCAGGACACCCAAGGACACTGTACAATAGAAAGGAAAGAACTATACATAGAATGATAAGGGTAGTGCGGAAGAAACATAGAAATGAGTAGTACAGAACAGTCATATAATAAAATACAATAATGCAGATAGATTGAACAAAAGAGTCATATATTGAAAGTCAGAGTTAATAGTGGTAGGTTAATTTGAAAAGATGTGTCTTCAGGCCAGTCTTAAACAGGGAGAGAGGTTGTTTTGCGTAATCCATGGGGTGGTGAGTTCCAGAGCTGCGGAGCAGAGCAGTGGAAAGCTCTGCTCCCCATGGTGCTGAGGCGGGCAGGGGGTATTGAGAGATGGAGGGAGGAGGCAGATCTTAGAGAGCGGGAGGGTGTGGAGATGTTTAGGAGGTCAGACAGGTAAGGAGGGGAAAAATTGTGGATAGCTTTGAAGTTGTGTAGGAGAATTTTGAAGATGATGTTGTATTTAACTGGGAGCCAGTGGAGCTGTTGTAGGACTGGAGTGATGTGGGGTTTAACTGGGAGCCAGTGGAGCTGTTGTAGGACTGGAGTGATGTGTGCAGAGGATGAGGTTTGAGTGATTACACGGGCGACTGAGTTCTGAACCATCTGTAGTTTGTGAAGGGATTTATTGGGGAGGCCAAACAGTAGGGAGTTGCAGTAGTCGATCCTGGATGTGACTAGACTGTGTACAAGGATGGCAGAGGAGCAGGGAGTGAGGGAAGGACGGAGACGGTTAATGTTGCAGAGATGAAAGTATGCAGATCGAGTCACGTTGTTAATGTGAGATGTGAAAGAGAGTGTGGTGTCAAGGATGACACCTAGGTTTTTGACCTTAGGCGAGGGGGAGAGAACAGAGTTGTTAAAAGTGAAGAGAAGATGCTGGAATTTGGAAATGGAGTTTTTGTCCCAACAAGGATGAGTTCAGTTTTGTTATGGTTTAGTTGGAGGAAATTGTTGGAGAGCCGGTTATTGAGCTCACTGAGGCAGTCGGTAAGAGTGGAGGATGGTAAGGCGGAGTTCGGTTTTGATGAAATGTAGAGTTGAGTGTCGTCAGCATAAGAGTGGAAATGAACACCAAATTTATGGAAGATGTGCTCAAGCGGAAGCAGATAGATTTTGAAAAGTAGAAGCTCGAGTACAGAACCTTGGGGAACACCAGTGGAGATGGGTGAAGACTGGGAGCGGAAGGACTTGAGCTGTATGAACTGAGTGTGGTCGGAGAGATAGGATTTAAACCAGTCCAGTGGGGTGTCTGAGATGCCAGTAGAGGTTAGTCGGTCGATGAGGATAGGATGAGAGATGGTGTCAGAGGCAGAGCTCAGATCAAGGAGGATGAGTATTGACAGAAGTCCTAAATTGAATTTAAATATGGATTTCACATTTATGTTTAACTTTTCCACTAAATGTGAGAAAAAATGCACTAAATGTCAATAAAGT
>NW_013952587.1:261370-267522 GCF_001266775.1 Austrofundulus limnaeus | reverse complement strand
GTGTGTGTGTGTGTGTGTGTGTGTGTGTGTGTGTGTGTGTGTGTGTGTGTGTAACACTGAAGTAATTAAATGTGCCCGAAATGACACCACTCATCAGCTTGTTAATGGGATGAGTCATGGCCAGGTTCTGTGCTGCTCATCGTGTGTCCATGAGGTGGTGTCAACAGAACAAAATTTAAATTGTTGTTGCTACATTGATTTTAAATCCATTTCCAAACAGCAGGAGTTCATGAGACAAAACATAAATTACTGACTGAAAAAAACATTTAGCTTCCAGGAATGGTTGCAGGTGATGGGGTGTAAATGATTAGATTCACAATCACCTGACACACCTTAAATCAGCCCCAGAGGGTGACGTCAGAAGTCATAATGTTACGATGCCAGAGCATCCAACAGTCATAACAACAGAGATGAGATCATTCAGATGTGACGGCTCAACCAAATTAGACCACACACTTAAAAAAATTATTTTTGGGGGTAAATTTTACTTAATTTGATCAAGTATATGTTACAAGATTTAACTGAGCAAATGAAGTAAAATTTACCTGGTTTATTCACAAATCTTTAACTATATTCTTAACAACTTTTACTAGATAAAGATGAGAGTAAATATTACATGAATTTGTAGCATTTAAAGTTACATACCAAACGTTAGTGCAAATCATTTAAAGAATTTCCTCTAGTAAATCTTACAAGTTATTTTTACAGTGCATTGATGAAAGATTGTTGTATTGTTCACCTAACATTATAAAATGTCAGTGATATCTGTGCCCATTGGACAACATGTCATCCAGCACCGTGTCTCAATGACTGACTTTGGGTTCACCTTCCTATTACCACCAGAAGAGATACAGTAGCTGCCTTTGGAGTGATGCTGTAACCAGGAGGCATCAGCTGAAGATGATAATCATTTCTTTTCCGACACATTGTCTCAGGATCAGTATTATGTATACACATCTATGCAACCCCTGACTTTGTGATGTAGGAAGCCATAAGCTCTAACTTCAGGTCACCTCTAGTGGTAATTCAGGTGACCCTGACAGCACAGCACTACATCAGTGACATCCTGAGCTTGATGTCAACCCTCCTGAATCAGAACCACACAGGATTAGAGATGCACTGATCTGATATTAGTATCAGTATCAGTCCTGAAGTTGAAAAGATTCTAGATTAGAGTTTCGATAATGAGCCCGATCCATGGGGCAAATTTATTCAGTCTAGTTCTATGCTGAGCCCTGTGAGTGGCATTATATAGTGACACACAGAGGCTTGGGTTGTTTTCAAAATGGAGAGAACAAAAGAATCAGACATCTGGATTTTTTTCACTCTACCTCAGTGGCTAATAATTAACCATCTGGAGCCATGCTACATGGTAAGCTGGAAATATTTGTTGGAGGCTGCTCTACCTGAACTGCATAGCAAACATGTATTAGAGGAGATAAAAGATGTCAGTGATGAGTTTTACATTATAAATTTTACATTATGTTTTAAATTATTAATTGCACTGACTGAACCATTTGCAAGAGGATTTGTTCCACTTTGTTTTTACATGTTTGACCAAGGTAACCAAGCTCTTGTTTTTTTCTCAGTTTCAGCTCCAAAACATTATTTTTATCGTATTGTTTTCTTACTGGTTTTTTTTTTTGTTTGTTTGTTTGTTTTTCAGAGATTTTTGGTCAACTGTTGCACAGAAACAGCTGCACCAATCAACATGAAATTTGGCAGGAATGTAGATGAGTCCGACCTACACTGTGACAGCCAAAAACAATATATGAGTTCTGGTGACTTCTGAGTTCTGGTGCATTGGTGCTTTGTGAATGTGCAGGAGTCATATGTTATGCAGTGTAGTGAATTTTACATTGGGTGTTATACTTTGCACTGACTGAACAAAGTAAAGTTGTGTTTTTTTACATGTTTTATAAGCTTGTGAAGCAATTGGTTTATTTGACATTATTATACTGGTGCACAGTGATCAAATACATTTGTAATTCAGTACATTTATGTCTATGTGTTAAAAAATAGAAAAAAGTTTAAGTCAATTCAGCGCTGTTTTTTTTTTTTTTTTTTTTTTTTTTTATGGTATTGCAATGGGATTGACTGATCCTGAACCATCTGTATTGGCATCTGAAGTGAAAAAAGGGCCCTACACAGAACACACAGGTCTGTGGACTGCATCAGGCTGAACACTTCCTGGAGACAACTAGGTTCTCTGATCTTTCTTCATCAAATCCTTCCTGGGTAGAGTTTGCATGTTCTCTCCATGCATACATGGGTTTTCTCTGGGCACTCCAGCTTCCTCCCACCAACCAAAAAACATGACAGTTAGGTTAACCGGTAAATCTAAATTGTCCCCAGGTGTGAGTGAAAGAGTGGAGACGTTGGCGTCTCTATGTAACCCTGTAATGGATGCATACATGTCAAGTTATACAGATAGACCATAGTTTATACAGATTTTCCCACATTTTGCAGGTATACGAACATATAGAGCCATCTCATGAAAGTTTAATGGATTTTAACCCTCCACCCCCACGCACGCAATTAAAGGCACAGTGTGTAGGATTTTGTCAATTCTTTTAGCCGAAATTGAGATAATCACTAATGACAATAATAAAAAACATGTCTACTCATTGCAGACAAAGACCTTGTTTTATTATTTTTACCTTATAAAAAGCTGTTTATATCTCCATGGTCGCGGGTCGCCATGACAGGCAGCCTCCATCTTGCACCGTCATCTTGTCTACGAAGGCTCATGAAGGACAAACTGCGGTGGCGGTGTCAAAAACGGTTTTAGTTGTAATACTATAAATGTAATATTTGTTGTCTGTCATTGTAGCTGGGATAATTTTACTTATTAAAGCTCATAATCTTACCACTTGAAACATCWCTAGCCCTGAAGCTGCTGGTAGACATCGCGGTTGGAATTATCAAAGGTTTTTGACACCTGAGAGACACCGTAGCAACTCCTTTGCGTTTGGAAGCAGGGGGGTGGGGGGGCGGGGGAGGACCAGGGAGGATGATTCAACCACTCAACCGCTAGATGTCACTGAAAACAACAAATCCTACACACTGTGCCTTTAATATAGATTTTTTAATGAAAATTATGAATTTTTAAGGCTCACTATACAGATAAATGTCCAACGTGGTTGACATGTATGTGGACTTATGACCTGTCCCTGGTGTCCCCCACCCCTCACACAGTGACTGTTTGAAATGGACATCAGTGACCCCCGTGACCCTGTAATGAAGAAGCAGGTAAAAGATAATGGATAGGTATTCTGCCTGCCTCTGCAGTTTTATATTTAAAATCTTAAATAGGAGGTGTTTCCTAATGTTTCTACAAATATTTTTATTACAGATGAAGAGATGACTAGAAGAGGTTTTATTGTTTCCTATATATTTCCATTAGTGATTAAGATGGCTAAAACCAGTTTAGTTTAATATTTCTGCTTGTCCTGACAGGAAAAGCTTTGATCCACCATGTGAAGAACAGGACACTGTGACACCAGGCCTTCTCTCAGTACTGACATTCTGGCTCAGTGAGATCCTGTGTGCTGTCGTGGAGGATCAGCCACATTAAGACCTGCTACACATTCATTAGCATCAGGAGAAGTTTGGCATAAAACCTTACAGCTGTGAGTTTCTGCCAGTGATGCAGCAGAAACACCACAAAGACACATTTAAAGTCATTCCAACAAGTTTGCATGTGAATTTGTTATCTGTGTGTGTTAAACAACCTGCATGGGTGCAGAATCCTTGTAAACAACTTGCATTTATACAGATATCATTTGAAACAGAAGACAGCACAGAAATGTTTAAATTTGATGAGGTCACATTTCAATCCTCTCCCCTTACAAAGTTTTGCATCTTATGATTAAAGTTCGTTAAATGACTCTCTTTCCTCTTTAGCTTAGAACAACCAAAGGTCCACACCTGATTTAACAAAGTTTATAAAAAGAAATGTAAAAATATTTTGCTGGAAAAAGTAAAAAATATTATGTCTAATGGGAGGGGCTTAGTCATGAAGAGTTCCTATGCCAACACCGAGGAGGCAGGTAGAGAATCTGTAAGTTGGTTACAAAGACAGTAAAGACTTTAGTTAAAGAAAGACTGAAGACAGAGATGGGAGGGAGATAACGAAGGAAGGTGGGTTTATAGAGTCTAAAGTGTTGTAGGAGAAATGAGAGCTGGAAGCAGGAGCAGAAAAGAAGAAAAAATAATAACACGGCTTAGATTTGGACATACAGGACTACACTACAGGTATATATGTATATACAGGTATACACTTTTTTACAATACAAAAACATAACACAGTGAAATGTGATCACTGTGGACAGAATGAAACAGTAGAATACGTTATAACGGAATGTCAGAAATATGAACAAGATTTATGATGAGACTGAAAATATTAAGGAAAAGTTTAACATAATAGACACACAACAAAGGAACTTGGGGAGCAACCATATACAAATTTTAATAAGATTTTTGAAACACAGAAATACATAATGAAAATGAAAACGCTCAAAGCACACTCCATACCAGTAGGTGGCAGTAATGCACACCTTCAGTTTCTTGCAAACCACCATTAAACTCCACACAAAGAAGAAGAAGAAAGGACTTGATCAGTCTCCTATGGTTGTGGAGGAATTTTGTCCAACTCGTCTGTCCATCATTGCTTAAGTTCACTGAGCTTTGCAGACAGAGGGTCCTGCTCAGCTTACTGAAGGTCACATCATTTCAATCAGGCTGAGGTTCTGGACTTTGGATCATTGCAACACTCTTACCCTTTCTGTTGTAGATCAGCTGCTGTGTGTGGGATCACTGTCCTGTTTGACCCAGCTGGGTCCAGGCTTCATCTGTGGGGCAGATGGACTCACGCAGGACTCTAGAATGGTCCACTCAGCAGCTATGTTTACATGGACATCAGTAGTCAGATTAAACGGCCAATCGGAATAAAAATGCGTCATCTAAATATTCTGGTTTGATTCAGCTCGATCTGAATGAATTTGTAATCTGAATGAGAGGGGTTGTTTGTGCCGATTGATAATCTGAACAGCCTGCATGTAAACACAATCTGATTATGTTATTCTGGTTGCAGAAACATGACTTCTGACTTTCATCCTCTGGTCTTTTGTGGAGGGAGGGACAAGTTGCCAGCAGCACAGAACTTTCAAGGATGTTTATTTCCTCCTGCTCTCTCATCTGGTAAAGAAGGAAGATAAACAGATTACATTGCTTCACAAAAAAAAAACACGTTGCTTCACCTGTAGCTCAATACAGTAATGTCTGCACTGTAATGAAAACCATTCAGGACGTTTTGAAGATGTTTGTTTATGTTCATCACAGAAATAAGACCTCTGTGTTGTTGTTGTTGTTGTTGTTGTTGTTGTTGTTGTTGTTGTTGTTGTTGTTGTTTTATATAAAAATGTACAACTCTGCCCATGTTGTTTGCCTGGTGCATGGAAACATTCATCATTATCAGATTCAGTAATATTTTAATGTTGTGCCCATACAGGTCCTTCTCAAAAAATTAGCATATTGTGATAAAGTTAAGTGAACATAGTTATTTGAAGGTTGACTTTTTTGTATTAAAAACACTTTTCTTTTATTGGTTGGATGAAATATGCTAATTTTTTGAGATAGGGCTTTTTGATTTTTCTCTACTTTTTTCCAAAATCATCAATATTAAAACAATAAAAGGCTTGAACTACTTCAAAAAATATATGAAAGTTTAATGTTTATCAGTACATTACAGAAAATAATGAACTTTATCACAACATGCTAATTTTTTGAGGACCTGTAAACCATACATTCAGATTATTTAATCTGAATACACTTCAATCCAGTCAAATGTATGCATTTCAAAGTATTTCAATCCAAACATCTAGTGAATGCAAGAACCCAAAGTCTTTTAGCTGCAAAAACAAGCCCATATCACCGCCCTTCTACCACCGTGCTTCACTGTTGGTATGAAATTACATTTGTTTTTCACTAAACATGGTGCATTATGGGTAAACATTTTTACTTTGGTCTTATCTGTCCAAAGGACATCTTATGGACGTAACAAGAGTGACTCTGCTTTCAAACATGTTTTTTGCATTTAGTGCTGTGTGTGTGTGTGTGTGTGTGTGTGTGTGTGTGTGTGTGTGTGTGTG
>NW_013952587.1:259285-260640 GCF_001266775.1 Austrofundulus limnaeus | reverse complement strand
GTGTGTGTGTGTGTGTGTGTGTGTGTGTGTGTGTGTGTGTGTGTGTGTGTGTGTATTCATAATCATGTTGTGTGTTTTACTCCATTTGAGGTTAGATTTGAATCATTTTACTACCTGGAAAAGTACTTTTTGTACTTTCTTCCATTACTGTGTAACTGTCAAATACCTAGAGGCTGCTGAGCTGTATGAGAGGAGTGTCGCTGGTAGAACCTCACTGGTTCAGAGTAAAGAGGTGTAATCCCTCCTCCTGCTGCAGCTCAAAGCTTCAGAGAGAAGTCTGAGCTGTCCAGACCTCCTGACGTCTGTTCAGAACCAGAACCCAGTTCTGAGACATCCAAGTGCTCATCTGGGTGTTCCTCAGCTAAAGTAACTAAGTACAAATACTTTGTTACTGTACTTACGTAGAATTTTTGGGTATATTTACCTTACTTGAATAATTATTTCCAGCCTACTTTTCACTTCTACTCCTTACATTTTAAAAAAAAAGACAATAAGTACAAAGTTGTTACTTTTATTTCATTTTTGCTTGTTTTCATTCCAGCTTGTTATTGTAAAAAAATAAATACTATCCATATAAACTGTGCTTCCTAGATAGAGTGAATTTAATTGTGGTTGAATGAGAAGTATAAATATATAAAATACTGATACCGTATTAGTTTGTACACAAACAAATCATGTCACACTCCAGCAGGACATACAGTATCCATCCATCCATCCATCCATCCATCCATCCATCCATTTTCTTCCGCCTATCCGGGGTCGGGTCGCGGGGACAGCAGGACATAATCATTAAAATAAAAGGACTGTACTTCAGAAGTATTTGTATTTCATGAATTATATTATTGCATTTGGCCGCAGCCCTCAGATAGATTTTCATTTTGGAGAAAAGCTTTGTGCAGCCTTAATATGAAACAGACTAGTGCATCCTAAATTTAACATAAATTAATTATTTTAATAAAACGGTCTTTTCTGCAGTTTTGGGGAGGTCACCTCCTAATAAATGTCATTACAGAAAATCTAACTTCTCGTTTTAAATTAATACTTTTAGTTTTAATACTGAAGTACAAAACATATCAGATACTTTAACACTTTTAATCAAGTAATATTCCTAAAGGAGACTTTAACTTTTAACAAAGTAATGTTTTGGTAAGATACTTGTACTTTTAATCAAGTATCACTTGGTGGTATTTTAATTTAATTTAAAGGTCACAGTTATGGTCATTTCAGATGTTTGTGAACTTAAACCCCAGAAGGTGAATTTTAAACACAATTTGCTTAATGCACTAACTTAAACATAAATGTTTTAATATTAATAGAATATATTCTAGATTTGAATAAAAGGATGTAATATAGTT
>NW_013952587.1:251061-258410 GCF_001266775.1 Austrofundulus limnaeus | reverse complement strand
AATGTATCAATGAATAAATGCTTTAATAAAGAAACAAGTTTGGTTGTAATGAATTTCTCTCTCTCTCTCTCTCTCTCACACACACACACACATCCACACACACACACACACACACACACACACACACACACACACACACACACACATACACACACTTGTTTTTATATCCTTGTGGGGCCCGTCCATTGACTTCCATTCATTTTTTGGTAATTTTATATCCTAACCCTGACCACAAACTCTAAAGCCTGAAACATACTCGCTCCGACGAAGACGGGTCGACTTGCAGTCACGTGGTTGTTCGGCAGTCGTTTTTGCACAGACGTTTCATAGTCCTTACGACACCCCCGTGCCAAATACGAGAAACCCCCCTCCCTGAAACATACATCACTGCATGGAGTTCCCCCCGCAACAGCCGGTAATGCAGAAAAAAAGTCAGATTTGTCACTCACCCGACGTATTTATCCACATCTGTCCTGGTTCCACAATTTTTATCAGTCAGATTCCTCCGTGCACAACATCTGTTTTATCTCCATTCATGAGTTTTTCACGGAATGACTATTTATAAAACTCTACTTCCTGGTGTCGGCTCTGGGAGCGAGTCGGGGGTTTTTTCCCCTCTTTTTTATCAAGTGCAGCAACGCATTCAACACAAACAAACAAGCCATAAGTTTTTCACGGTTTGACTATCTTTTAAAACTCTGCTTTCTAGTCTGGGAGCGAGTCGTACTTTTTTTCTTTTTTTCCCCGAGCGCAGCACAAACAAACACGCCCACGAACTTCAGACCACTCACACATTACCGTCGACACGGGAGGGGGGTCAAAAGTTCTACCGGCAGGTTGTGCCAAAAGGGGCTGTCGACACGACGCTGAGAACTGCCGACGTCGGCAGTTCGCAGCGAGTATGTTTCAGGCTTAAGGTACCTTCACAGGTACCTTCCTGACCCTAAAACTAACCTAAACTCAATTCATACCTTGGTCCTAAAGCTAACCCTCACACCCAAAATCAGCCTCCGAAGTTGTGGGGCCCAGGCTCTGCGAGCACCCGGTCCCCACGAGGCTGCGTTTTCCTTAAAACTGGGCCCCACAATGTAGGAAAAACAAGGCCACACACACACACACACACAGCATTTATCAGACTGGTAGAAACATCCTCTCTCTATTAGGGAACACTTTCAGTTCAACAACCTGAAGCATCAACATTTAATCTTGAAGTGTTTGGAGGGTTCAGGTGGGTCATTTGGACGTACTGTATGTGGAGTTTATTGTCTCTGGCAGAGAAGTTACACCAAATCAGACTGGTTGAGATTATAATTTAAATGAACTGAACTGCATGTAATTATATTTTAATCTAAATCTGACTGTTTCTGATTGAGTTCTGGGTTAAATCCCCTAAACACGTACAATAGGTTGCCTTCAAGCCCAGGCCTCCCTTGGAAAAAAAAGAGGTCTGAGAGCTCAGCAGGACTTGACTGGTTAAATAATGGTAAATAAACAAATAAATAAAACTGAAATTATTTGATATACTGTATAACTGAACTGAACTTGTTTGACTTTTGTTGTGAACTATGAATATTTCTGGGCTCTAATTTAAGGCTCCTGAAAACCTGCTGTAGCTGAGAAACAAGGTTTAAAAATAATAATTATTTATTTATTTCTGTTTAAAATAATGTTTAGTTTGTGTTTTTCTCCTGACCTTTATGAGACCACTGTTCCACTGTTTGTAAGCAAAATAAAATAACATCTGGTTTCTCCAGCTTTAACCACTCAGCTTGATTTTATGTTAAGTTGATCATAATAAACTAAAATGTTGAAAGCCTCCGAGCTAAACAGAAACAGGGATCTGATGGTCACTGAACAATATGAGTATTTTACTCCTGTATCATCCACAATACTAAATGTCAGTAATAAATCAGTAAATAAATAAATAAATAAATAAATAAATAAATAAATAAATAAATAAATAAATAAATGAGCAGACACAGCAGCTTCCTCTGACGACGTAATGTATATCTTTTTTTATACATAATGTACATCTGAGCCATATATTCTTGGCCTTTTAAACTAAATCTATTAGATTTTCCTGGTAGGTAAAAAAATGCATGTGTTGCTGTGTGAATTTAAAGTTATTTTAACCTAAATGAGAATTCATGGCCTCAGCTAATGATGAGGAATAATATGCATCACTGTGGGACTGAAATAAATAACCAGCAGCATACAAATAAGATCATATGTGCTGGTTTACGTTGGAATAACTGAGAGTGATTCATTATTCTGTGACTTACTTACTCTGCTCCATATTCATGCTGCATAAGGGAAACATACATCTCAATTTATTCAATGCCTGGTCTATGAATGGGAAAGGAAGTAAAGTTATGCAACACCTTCTAACTTACTCTAGATTTGAAAAAGAACTTTATAAAACACTTGTCCAACACTGCAGAGCTTTTCTTCTGGATCTACACCCACTGACAGAAAACAGTTCATCACACATGGACACGTCTGGTCTCCATGCAGACAAGCGAGGGATGTCATGATCTGTGGATCTGTGGTTCTTTGAGCTCTAGATCAGTCTTTTAGTTCACCTTTTGGTAATTCTGTTGGGTTTGTCTTGGAAATGTTGTTTTTCCTCATCTGTTGCTTTAATTCAGTGTTTTCTTCTGTTTGCCATCTTTTTTTCCACAGATGCCATATGGACTGACGCTGCCTATTGCAGCAGAAGTTTCAGTGCGGTGGCCATCTTGGATGGGTCAATCTTGCGCCCGTGCATTTATTTGTAGTGAGGAAGCTGTACGCCCAGCTCCAATAATCTTAACTCCCCAAATTTTTACCAGATTTTTGCATAATTTGGTTTGTTTAAACCAAAAATGTAGTTGTGTTACAAGACACTGTCACACATTAAAAATGAGTTTTCATGTTAAAATACTTTGTTTTATGTTCTTAGACAAAGACAGATGTGTGAAAAGGCAGATTAACAAATGTATCAATGAATAAATGCTTTAATAAAGAAACAAGTTTGGTTGTAATGAATTTCTCTCTCTCTCTCTCTCTCTCACACACACACACACATCCTTGTACATGCATCAAACTGAGGACTTTGTATTGACTACTATTTATTTATTTATTTATTTATTTATTTATCTATTTATCTATTTATTTAATCAGGACAGTGCACATTAATGAACATTCTTATACTTCTGGGCCAGATTGTAGAATAACTGCTAATTTACATCTGTGTTCCTGAGGCAGGAAGAAAGAGAGAGAGAAAAGAATACATCATAAAGAAAAAATAAAAACACAAGATGTTCAAAAGAACAAGACAACATAAAATCACAATATACAACCATACATGCAAAACACAGATACATGTCCAGACAAATTACATACAACAACAAATTTAAAATAATTCAGTGAGTGCATGGCTGGGAACTTTTGAGAAACAGTTTGATTTTTGTAAATGTGTTTATGCCTTTTTCCCCAAACTCCAGCTATTATTAGTTTATTCTTAACCCTGACCTGAACTAAAACTTAATTCACATCATATCTCTAAACCTAACTTAAAGAGAACAGTAGAAATGCAAAATAAAATAATGACTGGGAAAATGACCTCACTTTTTTGGATGACGGTCCTCACTCTGCAGCAGAAACAAATACACACACACACACACACACACAGAGAGACACACTGAGCCTTCTGTACACACCACCAACAATCATTTATTAATATGTGTATGCACAAAGTGTTTTTAAAGACCTGCTAAAGTAATTTTAAATTTTAGTATTTTAAAATTCCTGGTCATTCCAGTGTCTTACTGCTTGCAGCTGGAGCTGGGGAGTTAAAACCCTTATAAAACAAATGTTTTTGCACAGCTTCTTGCATGTGCTGGCACTCCAGGATAGTTCATTTTGTGATGTGATGTAGCCTTATGGTTTGTGAAATACAGAGACAACAACTGACACAAGCATGAAATGTTTTTTAATTCCAAACAGAGTTTCTGTGATGTGCCAGAGTAAAAAAAACATCTTCTGGACTAATCTCAGCCTGAACAAAATGTTGACAAAGGACCCAGTGACACCTGGTTTATCACATGCTCTGCTGCTCAGACCACCTTCACTGTCCCTCTGAGGGGATCAACAGCCCACCACTGTTTTTAACTTGAAGCAGGTCTGATCTGTGACCAGGCTTGCATAGCACACCTCACAGACAGTTGTTTCAAAATTGAGCCAAGGTTATAATAGCGCACTGTGATTTCATCCTTTATTCCCTCGGTGTTTGCCCAGTCCTCCTGTCTCACCTGTTGTCTCTCCTCAGGTGTGTCTTTGTCCTTCATTAGTAGTCATTTATAAAATGTCTTTATTGGGTTGTGTTTCCTACAGCCATTTTTTCTTGTGTTTCAGTGTTATCTTCTGTAAGTGCTTTTTCTGCCACAACAGCTTTTTTAAAATAAATTATTGTCCCTGTTTTACTATCAGAGCCTTTGAATGTGTTTTCTGCACCTCAGATTCAAAATGGCACAACATGATGATGGAGGTGTTGGTGAGGGGAAGGTGAAGAGACTCAAAGCTTTGAGGCTTCAGTCAGACTCAAACAGTGACACCTGGTGGCCAACTGAAGCACTGACACTGTTGTCGGCAAGAAAAGTTTAGAAAAGACTATGTGGTCATTTTCTACTGATATTTTGCTTTGTTTATACCAA
Source organism: Austrofundulus limnaeus (assembly GCF_001266775.1). Classification (NCBI taxonomy): domain Eukaryota; kingdom Metazoa; phylum Chordata; class Actinopteri; order Cyprinodontiformes; family Rivulidae; genus Austrofundulus; species Austrofundulus limnaeus. The sequence goes on along the minus strand of NW_013952587.1, from coordinate 253,716 downwards.
ATGACTATGTCATCATTATATGTGAAAAAATTTATGACACAAATGTTAGATATTCGATATTAGATACTGCACCAGAAGTACAAGTTATTTGTTAAAAAGAGTGAGACTTTTTTATTAAAACAGTGTGACAAGTTCAAAACAGTATAAAATAGATTCAAATTGTGCAGAATGTAAATCAAGCTGTGCAACAATGTACAAAAAGAATCAAATATGATTTAAAAAGTTCAAAAGGCAGGCAGCTGACACAGCTGGTTGTGAGTGTGCCAGCCTGTTCTGCTGCTCTGTGCCTCTAACGTGCAGAGAGGATGTTCTGACTTATCTGTAAACATCATCAGCTCTTTTAAAGATTGATTTATACTCTGCAACACACTGAGAAATCTGTTCTCCTTGTCATAGTATCGTTCTCGCACTGCTTCTGAGAACTTGTTCTGTACAAAAGCTAATGGCAGACCTTCTGTCTCGCAGCAGTATGCAGGTGTGTTAATGCAAAAAAGCAGGTAAAGTTCACAGCTCTCATTTAGCCTTAAATGCTAAAACCGATCATTTGAGGCTCCCATTGGTTGACTTGGCTAAATCCCGTCTTCTCTACAGCTCTGCGCACTGCTGACCCAGGCAGACAAGAGCTGAGGAGAGTCAATAGCCATGTTTTCATCAACGTTTTTTTTTTTTTTTTTGCACATTTTGAAGTATCGCATTAGAAATAGTTGATTGAAATGGCAAAATTCGAAGAAAAATACATGCCAAAAAGTTTTTACGCTCACTTCAGCTGGTTTTTGGATTTTCAGAAACAGAGTTAATGCACAACAGGAGAGATGGAAACACATTTGCCAAACAAGTTCTGATGTAGCAAACATTTACCTCGCAGGATAGATCAGCTGTTATTGCTGTCAGTGTCTTCCCGGATGTTCCTGTAATTATTTTCATTTCTTTCTCTACGTCTCTGGACAGCATGCAACCAGCCAGTACTAGTTAATATGACAGAATAATTACAACTTGCCTGATAACAACATATTCCTCCAGTGTCCTGAGATGTGTCCCTGTGAGATTGTAACTTTACTTCCTGTTTACTACAGCCCTGCATAACATTGTCCAATATAATCAGACTCTGCGTAGCCTGGTTGATTCACTCCAAGCCATCAGATGGAAACATGTCTGATGCACATTTCTTTTTTTTCTTTTTTTCATTTCGTGACATTTTAAAGGGGCAATATCACGCAAACTTAACTTTTTTGAGTTTTATATCACGTTATAATGGTATCCTCTCATCAAAAACATGTCCAGAGTCTTGCTTTGACTCATTCATGCATGTTTGAGAAACAGTGTCCTGAGGCAGCCAGGCAGGGGAGCAGAAATGGCCGGTGCCTTTTAGGATCAGCTCCTCCTCTGGGCTGTGTCTCCAAGCCGAGCTTCCTCATCACAGAGCACACAAACCCACCCAGGTCCTAGAATCATCCCTGCTTATAAGACAAAGAACTTGTCAAAGTTTACTGTGTATGCTTTGTGCATGAAGGAGACAGCATGGAGACACAGTTGACTGTGCTGTCTGAGAGGAAGTCTACTTTGACCAATACTGATCATTTTCATACTGTTGTCAAGGTCTGTGGGGGTTGAACCCAGGATCAGGCGGACACAAGTAAACTCAAAATAAAACTAATTTATTAAATAACTGAGGCAGCAAAACGTACAAGACACGAGCGGGCACAGGAAGAATACGAAAACCAAGACGGATAGTGGAGAACCATAAAATAAGCCAGCAAGAAAGTGGTGGCAACAAACTGGGAGAGAGCAGATGGATAACACCTGGGAGGGAGTCTGATTACAAACAACTGACAGGTGAGAGTGAATGAACTGCAGCTGTGTCCATGCTGCTGCATGCTTTTAGCCAGTCCTTGTGTCAAAAACGTTTGTAGTCATTTCCTCATCTGCAGCAAGGAGCTCGCGGGTGTGAGAAAAACAAAAGTTCAAACTGAAAGGAGACTCTTCATTTGTCCGACTGTAGAAACCTGCAGCTGGTTGGTCCAGAAGATGTCTGTCAGCACTACACCCGCCCAACGTTTCAGGAGCCGGTGAGTAACATGTCTATCATTACATTGTTCGGAGTTTGTTTGTTTGTTTGTTTTTTTACCTTTTTTTACCTTGCTCAAAGTTTTACAGGGACCTCCTCCCACCCCTCATTTGTCTTCAGAATGAGCTGAGGTTGTCAGGACACGTGTCAGTAACGTCATGGGATGTCAACTGAAAGAGCCTCAAATGTTCAATGTCCCATTTTTGATGCCTTGTGGAAATATAGGGCTTCATCTTACGTGACTCATACAGTCATAACTTTTACATACCGACAACATAATTTAATTCTGAAGTATACGAAAATACCCTCATACCACCCAAGCCTAGTACCAACACTTTTCTGCACCTTCTATAAAAAAGAAACGTCTGTCTTTTTGTGACAAATGTGCAAATTAGCTCTTCTCCACATTTAACAGTAGAAACACCTGGGGCCTCATTTATGAAGGATTACGTGGAAACCATACTAAAAGTGAACATACGGCCAAAAGGTGAAAATGGCGTATGTGAAGGTTTCAGTGAGCACTGTTGGGGCCATAATTCAGAAGTGGAAAGAACATTATTTCACCATAAATCGACCACGACCAGGTGCTC
>NW_013952587.1:247914-250076 GCF_001266775.1 Austrofundulus limnaeus | reverse complement strand
CATTAGCACCTCTAGTAATATATTTACTGAGAAAAATGTTGACGTGTTCAATACTTATTTTACCCGCTGTATGTCTGTGTGTATATACTGACAATATTTATGAACGTAGGCATGTATGTATGTATGTATGTATATCTTTATATATGTATGGGTATGTGTATACATTTGCCCTCCATGTATTTATCCATTTATTTTTCAGGTGAGCGGACAGATGTTGGGTGTGTGGTCCTGTGTTATGCTGGTGTATATTTAATATACTTATAATCACTATTTCAAACTTTCTATCTTTCCAATTACTTCTCTCTCTGTTTTTCTCTCTGTCTCTATTTTCTCTTCACTTAAAAAAGTCACTAATGATGAAGAAATAAACTAAATAAACTAATATTTGGTTTTGTTTGTTCTACTGAAGTGACACAAAAAAAGAAAACATTCAGAGAGGATGCGTAATGAATCTAAAACAAGTTCATAAAATCATAAAATCACAAACACTCATTTAGTTTCTTTCCTCCTTTCCTACCCGACTGAATTATTCATCACAGCCCATTCAGACAGTCCTCCCCTGATAGACATCATGCCAATCTTTAGTTAAGGTCTGCAAGGTATTTTTAGTGTCAGGATAAAATGTGTGTGTGTGTGTGTGGGGGGGGGGGTACGTTTTTGCTACATTGTGGGAACCAATTTCCAGAAAAACGCAGCCTTGTGAAGACTGCGCATCGTGGGGACCAATGCCCGCTCGCCATGGGTACGGATGCTAATTTTGGGCAGGCGAGTTAGGTTTAGGACCAAGGTGTGAATTGAGTCTAAGCTAGATTTAGGGTTAGGTGTGTACTGGGGTGGTTAGGTTTAGAGTCAGAGTTAGGCTATAGATTTGACTGAAAAATGACTGGAAGTCAATGCAAAGTCCCCACGAGGATAGAAAAACCAACTTGTGTGTGTGCAGTGTCCAGTGCACTGAGACATGCAGTTTTACAGGCAGAACAGGATCAATACTCTTCATCATGTCCAGGGAAAACATTGATTCTTTCATGCCAAATGCCTCGGACCATCGGTCTGACAGGCAATTAGAGCTCAGGAGGGAACAGACAGTGTGAGATCAACCAGGAAGTTAGCTCCAGGCTTTGGACACTTTCTTCCCTCTACTCTGTCTCTAAAAGAACCAGTCAGCTGAAAGGATGGAGGAGAATCTAACTTATGGCAAAACCAAACAAAAAAAATTAATTCACTATACTCGAGGGCTGACTTGAATATTTATTTAAAAAACATCAGGCATTAATTGTTATGGAGGTATGAGGCAGTGAATTTATCCTCTTCATCTTTTTTGCACTTCAACACAAAGTTAATTTTTCTGCCCACACTTGTGTGCAGATGGAGCTGAAACCAGATTAATCAATGAAAATGGTGAAATACTGTATAAAGCAATTAAAGGCCTATCATTCCTTGTAGGAGTGCATATCAGATATCACCTTTCATGCCAGATTTTTAAATTTCAGCCCATCACACTTCGAATCAGCAGGAATCAAACTAAATATAGATTGGAATCTTACAACTTGACGTAAACGTCTGGAGTGCTGCAACAACAACATATGTTGCCATCCACACCATTGTCTTTTTTAGGGACGTCCTGCTGATTTCAACAAGACAATGAAGACAGACGCATTCTGCTCATGTTCCAACAGTGTGGCTTCAGAGTAAAAGAGTGCAGGAACTAGACTGGCCTGTCTGCAGTCCACACCTGTCTTTCATTGAAAATGTGAGGAGAATTATGAAGAGATCCTGGACTGTTGAGCAACTGAAGTTGTTCATCAAAGCAAGAGTGAAAGAATTCCAGCTACAAAGCTTCAACAATTAGTGTCCTCAGTTCACAAACACTGAGTGCTGTTGAAGGAAAGCTGATGGAACACAGAGGGAAACGAGAGCCTGTCCAGCTGTTTTAGAACGTGTTGCAGCATCAAATGTAAAACTATATACAGTATGTAAAAAATATAAAGTTTATCTGTTTGAACATTAAATATCTTGTCTTTGTACACTGCAAAAAAAAAAACAAGTCACACCATCATGTATCAGCCAATAATTAGGGGTCCAAGCCCGAGGAAGCAGGGTAACGCAGCTGCAAAGCAGCAGCGTTTCCATGTCTCCATCGGAGCATGGAACCCTATTGTATC
>NW_013952587.1:235473-240391 GCF_001266775.1 Austrofundulus limnaeus | reverse complement strand
ATATGTATGTGTGTGTGTGTGTGTGTGTGTGTGTGTGTGTGTGTGTGTGTGTGTGTGTGTGTGTTTGTGATCTGTGGGAAATCATTAACGGTAAAAGTCTCAACCTTATTCATCCTGGAAAAATCCCATCTCTTTGATTCACTGTTTGGTCTTCATATTCAGATCTATCACAGTCCTCCCCTTTTTATCACTACCTGATGTGCTCTGTCTCCTACCTGCTCTGAGCTGGGACGTATCAGTCGTATGTATTTTATTACTGTCTATACACTTAATAATTTTTGATGACTGTACAGCACCTGGTGAATCTATTTCTATAAAAGGCGCTTTATAAATAAAAACTTATAAAATAAAATAAAAATAAAAACTTACTGTTCTTATTGTCTCTAAATGATCCTTTTCATTTATTTTGTTGAACCTGGACACAATATATCCACTTCTGGATACTTCATTAATATTCCGACCTTTTTAAAAAGAACAAAAAATTAGAGCCAGATTAACCAGGTGTTTACTGACTTTAGGCTTTAGATTATTTTAATGTGAAGGAAATTCTTTCAGCACAAACATTGTAACTTTTTTAATTGTATTTATTTGATGTTTAGCTGAAATCTGGAGCAGCATCATTAATAAATGACATCCAGTGAATTCAAAGGGTTTCATCTTTGCATTGTGGATGATTTAAAGTATTTCTGTAAGAATGTGAGGGTGAGAGTTCTGCAAGTATGGCAGCCCATTGTATGTAATAATAAATTTAAAGCAGGCCATTTTATCATATAATTAAATGCAGAGTTGTAAAGTAACTAAGTACAAATACTTTGTGACTGTACTTGAGTAGAATTTTTGGGTATCTGTACTTTACTTGAGTAATTATGTTTCAGCCTACTTTTTCTTCTGCTTCTTACATTTTCATACAATTATCTGTTCTTTCTACTTTTTACATTAAAAAAAGCAAGAAGTAGAAAGTCGTCATTGCATTTTGCTTGTTTTCGTTCCAGCTTGTTAATATAAAAAATAAATACTATCCATAAAAATTGTGCCTCCTAGACAGAGGGAATTTAATTGTGGTTGAATGGGAAGTATAAATATATAAAATTCTGATACCGTATTAGTTTGTACACAAACAAATCATGTCACAGTGTAGCAGGACATAATCATTAAAATGAAAGGACTGTACTTAAGAAGTATTTGTATTTCATGAATTCTATTATTATACTTGGCCGTAGCCCTCAGAGAGATTTTCATTTTGGGGAAAAGCACTGATATATTCAGTCTCCACTGTGAAAAACGTGAGAAAATGGAAGACCACAGGCACAGTTCAAGTTAAGGATCGAAAAGGCAGACCAAGAAAAATCTGGAATAAACAGAAGTGAAGGATGTTGAGAACAGTCAGAGTCAACCCACAGACCAACACCAAACACCTACAACATCATCTTGCTGCTGATGGAGTCACTGTGCATCGTTCAACTATTCACCACACTTTTACACAAGGAGATGCTGTATGGGAGAGTGATGCAGAGGAAGACTTTTCTCTGCCCACATCACAAACAGAGCTGCATGAGGTATGCTAAAGCACATTTGGACAAGCCAGCTTCATTTTGGAATAAGGTGCTGTGGACTGATGAAACTAAAATAGTTATTTGGGCAGAACAAGGGGGCCGTTATGCATGGAGGGAAAATAACACAGCACTCCAAGAAAAACACCTGCTACCTACAGTAACATGTGGTGGTGGTTCCATCATGCTGTGGGGCTGTGTGACCAGTACAGGGACTGGGAATCTTGTTAAAGTTGAGGGACGCATGGATTCCAATCAATATCAGCAGATTCTGGAGACCAATGTCCAGGAATCAGTGACAAAGCTGAAGCTGCTGAAGCCGGGGATGGATCTTCCAACAAGACAACGACCCTAAACACTGCTCAAAATCTACTAAGGCCTTCATGCAGAGGAACAAGTAGAACGTTCTGGAATGGCCATCTCAGTCCCCAGACCTGAATATTATTGAAAATCTGTGGTGTCACTTAAAGAGAGCTGTCCATTCTCAGAAACCATCAAAACTGAATGAACTAGAGATGCTTTGTAAAGAAGAATGGTCTAAAATACCTTCAGCCACAATCCAGACTCTCATTAGAAGCTGTAGGAAGTGTTTAGAGGCTGTTATTTCTGTGAAAGGAGGAGCTACTAAATATTGAGTTAAGGTTTTTTTATGGTGCCCAAATTCATGCACCTGCCTAATTTTGTTTAACCAATTATTGCACACTTTCTGTAAATTATATAAACTTCATTTCACTTCTCAAATATCACTGTGTTTGTCCCCTATATGATATACTGTATTTTACTGATTTGTTTTATCCAAACAATCAATGATTTATAAAGGTAAATCGGGAAAAATTCACAAGGGTGCCCAAACTTTCGCACCCCACTGTATAAGGTTTGACCAAAATATCTACAGCTCTGTTATTTTTTTACTAAAACTGATTTAAATTCTAACATAAATGACAACATTTCCAGTCCTGTGAGAAATCCTCCTGCATTTCTGTTCTTCTGTTTTTCATGTTAAAGGTTTAACAGGTAACAAAGAAGCTTCATTTCCTGTTTTGAAGAGAAGATTCAGATTTCAGATTTAATGGGAGTCAATGAGTGTTTAGATGTTGGCATTTAAGAGATAACTATAGAGACCCACTGGGTGAAAAGAGAAAATAATATTTATTTTTTTGATGCAAAAGCTAAGTTGTAAGTTTTCTAACACAGTGGAGGATCAAGATGTTGACAAAACCTGAAGATATACAGTCTTATGGTAATAGGATGCTTTAATTCTCCTGCTCTTAGAGAAACACCAGGCTGGAAAATAAGAAGCTGATCTGATGAGCAGCACACTGTGGACTCCACCATGAAACACTTCCAGTAAAACCATTTGATGCTTGAGGTGCTGGGACTGGGCTGAGCATTGGCATGCACCATCACGTTTCCTCACATCTTCCCAGTCTCCCACTTATATGTATGTTAAAAACTGCAGTGGTCAGACCCTCACAGCTTCCTTCAAAGCCTGGGCCCTCAGGCCCCTGAAAGCATGCCCAGGGCTACGCTAGCTCCACAAATCCCTCCTCAGCCCCCGCAGACATAAAAATAAAAAAAGAAATCAATCCCTGTAGACTCTTGAGAAGAAAGAGACTCCACGTTAGGTTTCATACATACGTTTCATGTGGAATACGCCTCCACACATCCGCAGGGGGGAGGATTTCAAAACCGCCTTTTAAAAATCAGACAGTCGAGCCTAATGATGAACTGATGACTCACAAAAACACAAAAAAATCAGTCTGTTTAAAATGATTCAAATCCAAATTACTTCATTAAATTTATTATTACTGGCACAAAGCAAGCTCACGAGAAACCAACCAGGCTGGAAATCATAAATCAGCATGTTAGAGCTGATTCTTCAGAATGTGAAGCTGAGGTCTGACTTTGTAACATTTTCTTCTGTCAACTTTCAATTCTTACAGAATTTAACATCATTGCTCACCAACAAAAGGTAAATTCTGTTAAAATATATCACTGGACAGGTTTTCAATTAAAGAAATCACAGGTTGTAAATCTACACCTGATGACTGTAGAAAACAACATTTTATTTTACAAACTAAGACGATCAGAGTTAAAGAAGAGTGATGTGCATTCTTCAAGGAGCATTCTTCCATTGTCTTATATTAATTTTAGCATTTATATAGTTTTATTCTTCATTACAACTGTTACAGTTGTGAGAAGTTTACAAACCCTTTCAACTGTTTTACATTTATAGACAAACAAAAACTACATAAAAAGGATGATGTATGTTGAATAGTTTCAAATTGGATTTTTTAAGCTGTTCAGTGGCTCAGATAATAATGTGCTTTTTGTTCTGAATTACATGCATTTATAACGGGGGTGGTTTTTTTCAACGTTCCCAATTTTTATAGGATGAGTTTTCTCTTGGAATCTGTTGAAATGTCCTCTGTGAAAACTAAAAGAAAAGGGGCTTTCTGTGAACCGTTTAAACATTAAATGTTAATGATCAAAAGCAGCTCCAGTGATCACCGTTGCTTGGAAAATAGTCTTTCTTAGAGGAATAAAAATCACCTGCTATTTTTTACTGAAGAGTTTAGAACATTTCATGGTAAGAAAAGGAGATTATTTTTGATCATACCAATAAAGTGATACCACATGTCTCTTAGCATGTTTTCTGAATGACTCAGCTACCACCATTTCAAACTGTATCATAAACCAGTCATTTTTATTACATTACAGCCCTGTATGATGTTGGCTGATGTTTTTTTATTATTTAGAAACGTATTAATTTCATTAAAAACAAAATAACTATATACAATACAAAATAAAAATATACAATCAAAAATCAAAGAAAACCAAAGTCAGCAAATGAAGAATAAATCTTATATCTGTCCCTTTTATCCCCAGAATATGTTCAAACAAAATTTACAAAAAAGGTTAAATACAACAACTCAAACAACAATTCGTATAGATTCACATTTTGCTTTTCCATATTCCTTGAGAAAACTAACTTTAATCATTCTCTTAAATATGTACATAGCAGCCATCTTTTGATTGACTCCGAACATTGTAGATGTACCTCCAACGATTACTTTCCAAAAGTTTCATTAAAGTCCAAAGTTCATGAGATATTTTGCCATCACAGTACGCAGACACAGGCAAACCTTTCGTCTGTGGTGGTGAGTGATAAGTTTAACAAAATTAGAAACTAAAGACAACAGCAGAGTGAGGAAAAGTGGTCAGTTTGTCCTCCAGCAGTCTAAGCCTATAGACTAATTAACTATAATAACTAAGGAATAATTCAGGAAACCTAAGTCTAACTATAGGATTTATGAAAAAGGAAAGTCTTCAGTCTAATCTTAAAAGTAGACAGAGTGTCAGCCTCA
>NW_013952587.1:230724-234778 GCF_001266775.1 Austrofundulus limnaeus | reverse complement strand
AATAATAATAATAAAGTATACGGTCTGTGGTGCTCAGGTTGGCAAACATCTCTCTTCACATTGAATAAAACAAGCCCGAGGTTTAAACTTGAGGTTTGGAAAAGACAAAAGGAGAAAACAAGTTCAGTGTTCTGCCTCAAAGAAAAAGAACAATAAGAGCTCAGTTTTCTGACTTAATTACACAAAACATGGTCTTCAAGATTAAAAAGACTGTAAAAACTGCATCCACAGAAGTCCTCAGATGTCTGACATCTAGTGACAAAAACAGGGATTGCAAGACTGGATCTGTTTTTCCCTTTAATTAAAAAAAAGTCTTTTGAGAGTCTTAATGAATAATTTCAAACTAAAAGCATTAAAAAAGTTTCCTTTGAAGTTTTGATACCTACTGTCAGACTTCCTTCCCTCTGGTTTCACAGCAGTTGTTTCCACCTTCATTATCCAGCAGCAGCATCAACAGGCTGCTGACTTTAGGCTCACTCAGCTCCACAGAAACATTTAAATTAGTCGTGTGAAATCTGTGAGGAAGAGGAGGACAATATTGGAAGAAGACATTTCAGTCCAGGTGTCAGAGTCGACGATTAAAAGAGCAACATCTTGTTTGTATTCATGACAGTCGGTCCAGTGGAGCCTGCAGATGTCATTTCAGCTGTTTGAACATGACTGCAGTGGATTATTTCCTCAAAGGCTTCTTAACAAACTAAAAGCACAAACAAGCAATTATTTCTTAACTAAACAACTTCTGCTGATAAAATGCAAAAGAAACATTGTTGGCTAGTGGCACACAGCAGCTATTCAGATATCAGAAAATTTGTTTCAATTTCAGTTGTTGAAGGAATCCATATAACCCACAGCCCACCATGATGATTATGTCCTGACCCAGCCTATCAGGTGAAAGGTCACAGGCACATAGATATAAAAACAACACAGAGAGAGATTTAGGGACTAATTATACAGGTGCTGGTCATAAAATTAGAATATCATGAAAAAGTAGATTTATTTCAGTAATTCCATTTAAAAAGTGAAACTTGTATATTATATTCATACATTACATACAAACTCATATATTTCAAATGTTTATTTCGTTTAATTTTGATGATTACAAATGACAACAAATGAAAATCTCAAATTCAGCATATCAGAAAATTAGAATATTACTGAAGACCAATAAAAACAAAGGATTTATAGAAATGTTGGCCAACTGAAAAGTATGAACATGAAAAGTATGAGCATGTACAGCACTCAGTATTTAGTTGGGGCTCCTTTGGCCTGTTTTACTGCAGCAATGCGGCGTGGCATGGAGTCGATCAGTCTGTGGCACTGCTCAGGTGTTATGATAGCCCAGGTTGCTCTAATAGTGGCTTTTAGCTCTTCTGAATTGTTGGGTCTGGTGTATTGCATCTTCTTCTTCACAATACCCCATAGATTTTCTATGGGGTTAAGGTCAGGAGAGTTTGCTGGCCAATTAAGAACAGGGATACCATGGTGCTTCAACCAGGTACTGGTAGCTTTGGCACTGTGTGCAGGTGCCAAGTCCTGTTGGAAAATGAAATCTGCATCTCCAAAAAGTTGGTCAGCAGCAGGAAGCATGAAGTGCTCTAAAACTTCCTGGTATGTGGCTGCGTTGACCCTGGACCTCAGAAAACACAATGGACCAACACCAGCAGATGACATGGCACCCCAAACCATCACTGACTGTGGAAACTTTACACTGGACTTCAAGCAACGTGGATGAAGTGCCTCTCTTCTTTTCCTCCAGACTCTGGGACCTTGATTTCCAAAGGAAATGCAAAATTTACTTTCATCAGAGAACATGACTTTGGACCACTCACCAGCAGTCCAGTCCTGTTTCTCTGTAGCCCAGGCAAGACGCTTCTGACGCTGTCTGTGGTTCAAGAGTGGCTTGACACAAGGAATGCGACAGCAGAAACCCATGTCTTTCATACATCTGTGTGTGGTGGTTCTTGAAGCACTCACTCCAGCTGCAGTCCACTCTTTGTGAATCTCCCCCACATTTTTGAATGGGTTTTGTTTCACAATCCTCTCCAGGGTGCGGTTATCTCTCTTGCTTGTACATTTTTTTCGACCACATCTTTTCCTTCCCTTCGCCTCTCTATTAATGTGCTTGGACACAGAGCTCTGTGAACAGCCAGCCCCTTTAGCGATGACCTTTTGTGTCTTGCCCTCCTTGTGCAAGGTGTCGATGGTCGTCTTTTGGACAACTGTCTAGTCAGCCGTCTTCCCCATGATTGTGTAGCCTATAGAACTAGACTGAAAGACCATTTAAAGGCCTTTGCAGGTGGTTTGAGTTAATTAGCTGATTAGAGTGTGGTACCAGGTGCCATCCATTTTGAACCTTTTCACAAGATTCTAATTTTCTGATATGCTGAATTTGAGATTTTCATTTGTTGTCATTTGTAATCATCAAAATTAAACGAAATAAACATTTGAAATATATGAGTTTGTATGTAATGTATGAATATAATATACAAGTTTCACTTTTTAAATGGAATTACTGAAATAAATCTACTATTTCATGATATTCTAATTTTATGACCAGCACCTGTATTCCCCAGTTAACCTATTGTTACAATGTGAGGAAACACCTGTTAAAAACCACACCTGTACTGGGAGAACATGCAGACTCCACACAGAAATAACTCAGCTCAGATTCCGACCAGGACTTTGTTTGAACTCCCACTTCTTTATTTGACATTTTCTCTTTTCCACATACGTAAACTCTACCTTGAGTTCTGGCTGGAGCAAAGATTACTGACTGGAGGAAACTTTGTTTTCATCCTTCTATTCACCAGAGGCCATTCTTCTGCAGTCTTCCCAACACGCCTGGAATATAGGGTGAGTCAAAAGTCTCAGAACACTCTTTTATTACATGTAAATATCTGAAAACCCCATCAGGTAATTGGTGAGGGGGCCTTTAGGCTATGTCCGGACCAGAGCCACCATCTTGAAAGCCACTGCAATAAGAAGGCCAGAGTTGTCTCTCCATTGCTGCAATCCCATGAATAAAATCTGTAGAAAGAAACTTGTGCCATCAGAATTTGAACTGTTCAGACAGAATCTGATTTTGCATAGTTTGAAACTCAATGCATTGGTTTAAAATGCTGCAGCTTTCTGATCAATTTGTGCATTTAGGTGTAGGAAAAATGTGTTGTTCAAAATGGTATGTCTGAATAAACAGGAATGCACTGGATTTCTTTTTAAAAACTTTATTCTCAAAACTTATGACTCCAATCAGGTTCACAGTACAGCACTCAGCAGGCCTCAGACTTTGTGCTGAAACCAAAACAAAGCACAGCAGTCCTGCTCTAAGCAGAACTGACAACTTCTTTTTACTGTAATAATGAATTGACCTTATAATGTACATCTCTTCCTCGTTACACTCCTGTTACCTTTTACATTTTACATTAGACGTCAGAATGTAACTCATTCTTGTTTAGGCTAAAGAAAGAACACATGATAAGACACACACCAACACTTATTCTGTTATGGCCTTATGGCTGCAAAGATCAGAAAATATAAAATACAATACTGCGTCAAACATTCAATTAATCAGTTGCGAAATTTCCTTCAAAGGTATGACAAATATGCAGAAACACCACAACTGCCCAGAGCAGAGCAATGAAAATAAGTCAACAAAAGTATTAAAGGTCCATATTATGTGTTTCCCAGGCATATAGTTCAATTCTACACCATAATAAAGTAACAATATCACCTTCAGTTATCATTAAAATACTGTTATATCCATAAATTAAAATAAATTTGACTTTATATCATAGTTGTTTATAAACACCTTGAAATTGGCCTCTGTCTCTTTAAGAACCTACTACTGATTCTGTCACGCCCATTTCAGCACATCTTCACAACAGCTTCTCTCTGCTGTTTACAACCTGGAGCAGCATAGCATACTTTCAGTGTTGGAATTTCATTGTATTTAGTGATAATCTTGTCCATCCATCCATCCATCCATTTTCTGTACACGCTTCTTCCTTTTCAGGGTTGCGTGGGTCACTGGTGCCCATATCCAGCAGTCACAGTG
>NW_013952587.1:228093-230064 GCF_001266775.1 Austrofundulus limnaeus | reverse complement strand
TATATATATTCTCTATTGGAGGATTACTTCCAAAAATTAAGTCAAACCATTTTTTAAGAACTGTGTCATCCTCAGTATCTGCAAATCCATTTCCTCAAAGGCATTATTTTATTCTGAAAATGGCTGGACTGAAAAGTAGTATGAAGCCGGGTTCCCACCAAATGCGTTTTGAGCAGCCAAAGCAGCCAGTTTACCTGCAAAGTCTATGGTGGACGCGCATCTAGGAGCAGCACAGCACGTAGCGGTGTGTTTTGCCAGTTTAGAGCAGCGTGCAAGGTAGCGGTAGGATGCAGCAGTGTTTTCCATGCATGCGGTGAGTCCAAAGCAGCCGCTGCTGGAACACACTGAACTTTTGCTGCTCGACGTGCAGCAGCAACCAATCAGAGAGAATAATTTTACACGTGACGGTTTTCTTAAACCCGGCACAGATGGACAGGAGCCTTTTTAACAGAAATCGACCATCTGCAGTTGGTGTTCTGGCTGGAGATATCAGCACAGATGTGGGTCAGCAACTCGCTGAGCTTGGGACAAAAAAAAAGTCCATCAGCTCGCAGCTCCTGGAATGACGAAACTAACCGAACAAACCACCTCTAAATTTTCAGATGAATTAATTATCTGGTGTGCACAACGTTCACTTGCTCTTTAGTAAATAAAACAAAGCCGTTTTCTTTATTTTATCTTTATTTCACCCATCATTAAAGACAGACCGGAAAAAACCAAGACACTCCTCCCTCTTCAGACGCGCCTCTAGTCTGCTGCTGCGTTCACACCGAACACATTTCAGTGCGTCCATCTTGAGGCGTTGGGAGCATTTTTGCTGCTCAAAACGTGTTTGGTGGGAACCCGGCTTTAGGAGTTCAGCAGACGCGGTTTCACCGAGTGTTTTCTAGTTGTTGCAAGCCTCCAGGTGTTGGGGGTGGGGCAGTGCTCTGCGATGAGGAAGCTCTGCTTGGAGACACAGCCCAGAGGAGGAGCTGGTCCAGAAGAGGTGGTTCTAGTCCCAACCAGTCATTTTTGCTCCCCTGCCTGGCTGCCTCAGGAATACAGGATTTCTCAAACATGCATGAATGAATCAGAGCAAGACTCTGGGCATGTTTTTGATGAGAGGATAACATTATAGCATGATATAAAACTCAAAAAAGTTGATTTTACATCAAATTTCCCCTTCAATTTCATTTTCTTGTGGCTGTTGAAGTGGACACTGTTGGTAAAAATGAATTTTGGTAAAAATGAATAAAATATTAAAGTAATGTTTCCTGCTTGGCCTTCAGAGGAGTCGGACGCTTTTTGCTCTCTATCCTGAACCTCCCCCTTTTCTCTGCTTTGCTGCCGGATCAAGCCTTTCTTCTACCTATCATTTGACAACAAAAGAGCTATGGATCTGGTCAACTGGTCTCTGAATGCAATTGATACCATTTTTCCCCTCTGAGATTAGAACGTGGGGAGCACAGTTGTCCCAGTGGAACCGTTGCTGCCGGGCGTGTGTCGGGTAGCTGGGGTTGGAATCTGATCTGCCTGGCACCTCTTTCCATTGAGGACATCAAAGCTGTTTTTATATTTGGATTTATGATAATCGGATTCCTGCTGATCGGCTGTAGAGCAGTTCTGGTTTCTCGTAAAATGAGAACGACACTGACAGTAGTCCGGTCCTGTGAGAAGCTGTCTGTGTCCCTAGATGGAATCTCCCGTATGGAGAGCGCACAGACTCAAATGATGGGGGAATTGAATCTGGTGCTGTACCAAACAATTATTTTCTAATCAATTAATCTAACGATTATTTTTTYGATTAATCGATTATTCTAACAACAAATCTATAAGTTATTCTGATGTGAGTGCACTGGCAATTTAAAATGTTTTCATCAAATTAACAAAAACAGTTCTTTAATATTGTAATATTTTCTGTAATTGTAATATTATTGTATTTGTAATTGTAATATTTTCATGAAAAATTCACCACTCTTATGCCAATAC
>NW_013952587.1:225367-227545 GCF_001266775.1 Austrofundulus limnaeus | reverse complement strand
CCTCGATTCTTTCTGTGGCCTCTTTTCCTGTCACGCTCCCTCCTCTGCTGGAGGTCAAGCAGGGGTTCTGCTGGTCTGATTCCAATCCTAGTGATGACTGGAGCGGTCGGATCTCTTGACATGCGCAATGCTGCATTCAGGACAAGCATGGAAAACTCACCACTCTTATGCCAATATGGTCGCAATGATGCATTTAGGTACCGAAATGGAATTGCATGAACATTCACGTGGTGGTTATGTAATACAGCGAATCGATAATAAAAAATCTGCGTCAACAAATTTACATAATCGACGTCATCGATTATTTCAACTAATTGGTGCAGCCCTAATTGAATCGCAAACTGGAAGTGGTTCTGGCTAGGATCGTAGCCCAGCAGCGTGAGGAGCAAGGCAACATCTGGGTGAAGTTCAATACGGGAGAGGCGAGATGGTAAACAAATCTGGAATATTGGCATTTTCGCAACACAAGAGGCACAATTAAGACTTTAAAAGCCGTGGAAGAGAAGTCTGCTGCTTGTTCTAAAGAATTTATTCCTATCATTGGATTCCCACAGATGTGACCTTGATCGCAGGTTGATAAACCTCCCTGGATGATATGTGTGGAGGAAGCCTTGATTCCCCCTTTCCCTACCCCCAACCCCCACCTGTGTCTGGAATCCGGTATGGAGGCCGCGCTGGGTGGAAACAGAGAAATTGAACTCTGGTGAACTGCGCTTGACTGATAACAGCTGGTTTGGACTCTGAAGGTCTCTGATTTGGTCCCGGCATGCTTCCTTGGATGTCACCGGCTCCGCTGCACCCCTCCCCCTTTCATATGTTTTGTTCCCCTTTTTGTGCGCATGCTCGTGTGTTTTTCTGTATAAAACACAGGAAATTAGCTCTTTTTTTAACTCATCCTTCCTATATGTGTGTGTATTTTAAACTGCAAAGGTAGCGCATGATGATGCGAAGGACCCTGGACTTTCATTCCCCCATGTTTGTTATTGTGTGTGTGTTTCTCCGGACAGATGTTCTAAACTGCTAATTCCTTGTGTGTGTAAACATACTTGGCCAATAAAGCTGTTTCTGATTCTGATTCTGATAAACAAAGTAACAGTAGCAGTACATTATATTATGTTAAATAGTGTTTAGTCTTTGTGATAATATTTGTGTACACTGGAAGCTGCAGCTAACTAAACCTGAAGAAACAGAGGATCCTCTCAAAGGGTTGGGTGAGGTGCTGCCCTCTTGAAGGCTCAGGAACTGATAGCAGAGGAGAATCAGCAGGAGCTGAGGATCCAGTCAGCACATGTGACTTTGATGAGTCAGGAACTGGTGGAACTGGTGACTCAGGAGTGGCTTCTTGTCTGACCCCCACAGAGATATGAAGGTAGAGAGGAAGGGAACCCCAAAGGCAGTGAAGATGTAGAGTGGAGTGCAGTGGATACACAGGTGGATGCTGGAGACACTGGAAGTGGAGCTGACAGTGTGCTGAATGGACTGTTGAATTATTTGTCTCTGTGTTGCCCCTTTAAGGCATTCACATAAATAAGTAAGTTCATAAAGTCAAATAAATAATTTAAAAAAGTATTTCTATGTTATTACAAATGATTACAAGTTGTTTAGACGAACAGTTTTATACAAGTTTGTATGAAAAATATTATTGGTAAATTCTACTTCTGGTTCTGGGTGTGGCATTTTTGGTTCTGGGCGTGCACTTCCTGTTTCGTGGTTTGCTAGGAAAACAAGATCCACACACAAGATGTAGTATGGAAACGTTATCAGATGCCATCCACTTTGAATTATCAGACAGGAACACCGTAAGTTGCATTATATGTCAGTTTATACTGATGAGTTTGGATATTGTTGATTTTTCTGTAATGTTATTTTAGTGAGCTTGAAGCACTTGAGTTGTGTATAAATGTCTCTTAAGTGTTGAGATATTGTATTTTCTGTCATTTCAGTTTTCACCACATGTTCATGAAGACAGTTAAACAAGCTGCAACTAAACTCCAGGGTCTTCATTTATGGTTTAACTTGCTGTCATCAACATCCTTGTTGAAAACACTACAGTCTCTTTAAAACTCTTATTTAGTGTATCATTTTTACAGCCTTTCTGGCTGGATGGCGGCGCGTGAACAACGCGAGGCTCAGCGTCTCTTCAGGACCTGCTATTTAGTGGTTTTCTATCTATTTTTT
>NW_013952587.1:215944-217657 GCF_001266775.1 Austrofundulus limnaeus | reverse complement strand
ACTTCTGGATAGATGCAAACTACATTTCGTTGCTTGTACTTGTGACGGTGCAATGACAATAAAGTTGAATTCTATTCTATTATTTCCATGAGAAGTTGAGGATCCAAGAATCCAGATGAAAACACATGCAATGATGTCAAAGAAAATTAAAGTTTGCCTTTATTCTCATCAGTAAGAAAATACATATTAAATATATTTTTGCTAAGTGATTAACCTTGGACAAACATGAACAGTTTAAATTTGTGCTTAGGTCAAACCATGGGTTAAAATTAGCTGAAACATATTGACTGATGATTATACATCTGTACTCAGGACTTTTCTAACTTTCCTTCACTTCTTCCTCCACCCAGCAGTGGATGCTCTTACAGCACAAATGGAGAGTTAATCCAGCTTCCTAATCTCCCATGTTCGCCTCCCAGTCCTATTTTTACTAGCGCTTAGGGCCAAGATTAAACTTTTCTCTCTCTCTCACACACACACACACATTGTTACTCAGGAGGATTAAACTATGATGACTACAAATGTTTGCACCACTTCTGGTTGCTTCGTATCTGAACTGCTGCCTGCATGTGGAGCTGAGGACCACCTCAGGTGTGGAAACAGCACAGAGGAGATGATTTAATCCTCTCAGAAGTTAGGGATGAGCTCTTTCTTGCGTTTGTCACAAAGGGGAGGGACATTATTCACACAGATGTTAAGCTGGAAACTGTTGAGGCTGTAATGACTTATAATACTCAGTAATCTTTTGGCTTTTAGAGGCAGCTGGTGCTCCATGTGAGACATTAAAGCGCAAGTCAAAAAACAAAAACTAAATCTCCCTCTTGTCAGAGCTCCCTCCAAAAACCTACCTGTGCTCCGTGTCCACGTTCACTGGCCAGTCAGCTGGATGAGCTGTTGGTGATTCACCAGCAAGAAAACCATGATCTTTGAATACAAAACTAGCTAACACGGTGGATCCATAAGGACCACTCACATCTGTTCAGCAACATATTAAAACTAAATGTTTTATTAAACATAATCACTTTACAACAGCAGCAAGTTGGCCCGGAGCTATTATAACTGCTCCTCAAGATCCACCACATCAGAGCTGGGACAGAGTCTGAGCTGATCCCATGTTTGACTGATCAGGAGACCTGGCTGAGCACAGGAGGACCTCAACATGATGCAGGCAGTCTGAAGACCCACAGGTCCTGTGTGGACAGATGTCTTTTTAAAAAGACAGAACCATGGTGTTATCTCGGATGGAAATGGGAGAGGAGAGGAAAATGTGACTGCAGGATGATCTGTGTCCTTATGGTGCGTTCACACCAAACGCGATTTCAGCGTCAGGAGCATCAGGTTTACATGCAAAGTCTATGGTGGACGCGCTTCAAGCAGCGTCGGGAAGGGCTGCGGCGCCTCAAGCACGATTAGAGCAGCGCGATTTGAACGATTTGAATGATCTGAGTGTTGAGGCGCAAATCGCTGAAGTTGGAAAATCTGAACTTTTGCAGCCCGACGCGCCGCGTCAACCAATCAGAGAGACTCCACTGTGTGACGTAGTGACGTATTTCCCGACGGGACAGCTTACTGAAAGATGTCCACTAACCTGAAACAGATGGAGAGGAGCTCTTTAGATGAAATTGAGTGCCTGCAGTCGGTGTCCTGACAGGAGATATCCTCACCAATGTGTGGCAGCAACTCATCAGACTGGACTCGGGACAAAAATAGTCC